>NC_058132.1:236632105-236662518 GCF_016433145.1 Gracilinanus agilis | reverse complement strand
TAGTGCTACAAAATATGAAAAATATTAACTTTACAGGTGAGTGGGAGTAAAGTAAAAGGTGATCAGGAGATCTTTCTAGTAAGGAAATTTTTAAACTGGAGAATCCAAAAATTGTTTATTGGGTAGGTTGTAAAGGAAATTATTTTTTTTCTCTAAAAGAGAAAATTTATATTAGATGGCCTCTGAGTTCCTTTTCAATGCTGAAATTCTATTATTCTATAATCTGAAAGTCAATTAAAACCACCCTGCCTCATGTAAAGTATTGAGTTTATTATATTATTGATTAAATTGCCTTTGGCATATGTTTATAATTTGAGTTGCTCTTTGGCCAAACACTATTGCTGATGTCTGCACCAGAGAGCTCTTCTGTTTTGGAAGATTTGTTTGAATGATTTCCAAAATTTCTTATGGTAATACTCAAAATTTGCCTACATCCTTTCCTGTTGGTTGTTAAATTCATTAAATTTTTATTAACAATTACAAAGGGAAGTAATGGGAAAATTCACATGCCTGGAAGTGGCATTATAAAATTTTGGATACTGAAGCTACCAAAAAGTTGGGTCTTAGACCTAGCTCTACTACCAAGTGACTGTCAACATAAACAAGTTGTTTAAACTCTGTGGGTCTCAATTTCTTCATATATAACATGAAAAGATCAGTCTAGGTCAGTGATGGGGAAACTACGGCCTGCGGGCCAGATGCAGTTCCCTGAAATGTTCTATCTGGCTGTGACACAATATTCCTATTCTGACAAATACAATGAGTAGGATACAATACAATGAAACTTTGAAAGAGTTGCCTTAGAAACAGACTGAGAGATGAACATTTCCTTTCCTTTGGCTCCCTCTTTAAAAAGTTTGCCCATCACTGGTCTAGGTCATTTCTAACTTCTCAGTTTTAAAATACTAGGATTCTAGAATTCTACTGTAAATTTGGCATTGTAGAAATTACACAGATAAATGACAAACATTCCTTGACCACTGTAAGGAAGGAGGGCAAAGGGAAGAATCTTGCGGGGACAGAATGTTGCAAGAGAAGAGGAAGAGACAAGAATGGCAGTTGAGAGAGCAGAGGTTTCTGGGAAGGATTCCTAATAACTAAGTCTTTGGTGGGAGGAACTCCAGGGGAGAAGAAGCAGGAGCAAGCTCTGAGCAAACCAAAGACTTGGTTCTTAGGAATCCTTCCCAGAAACCTCTGCTCTCTCAACAGCTGTTCTTGTCTTTTGCTCCTCTCCTGCAAAATTCTGTCCCCCCAAGAGTCTTCCCTTTGCCCTCCATCCTTACACCTCAATAAGCTTAAGGGAATATTTTTCATTTATTTTCATTTTATCCTTCATATATTGACTAAATTTTAATAGTAACCAAGCTACTCCTTAGATGAAATTAGAATAACTTTGAAAATTATATTAAATGTACTGGCAATGAATAGCAAAGTAGAGTCCTTAGATGACCTAATAACTCCATGCCCACCTCCAGGGCAGTACCAAGAATAATTCTCTCTCTCTCTATCCCAATTACATTAACTGTAATCATTTAATTATAATTAAAAAACTACCCAAAAAACTCTTATTAATTATTTAATGCAGTTCTTCTTACATTTATTTCTTAATTACATTAAAATTCCCAAGAATTTCCCTCCCTTTCTCCCCTCCCTGCACTAAAGAAGATATTATTTTACAAAAAGGCATATGTGTATATAAAAATCATGTCTGGCTTATTTCTATTTATCAGTTCTTTCTCTGGAGGTGGATATAAATAAGTTATTTTTCAAACAATATTTCTGTTCCTGCAATATGCCCTTGGTTCTTCTCATTTATAACTCTTCATAATTTTAGGTAGGTCTTTCCATGGTTTTTAAAATTAAAATGCTTGTCATTTCTTACAGCACAGTAGTATTCTATCCCAATCTTATGCCACATCTTCTTTAGTCATTCCCCAGTTGATGGGCACACCCTCAATTTACAGTTCTTTGCCACCACAAAGAGAGCTGCTATAAGCATTTTATAACAGGTTCTTTTCCTCTTTCCTTAATTTCCTTAGGAAATAAATCTAATAGTGGTATTGCTGGGGCAAAAGATATGCACATTTTTATAACTCTTTCAGCATAATTCCAAATTGATCTTCAAAACAGATGGGTCAGTTCATAGTTTTACCAACAGGGTACCTAATATAGATCTTTTTTAAAAGGTCACCCTGATTATCAATTAATATAAATATAAATTAATATGAATACTATATAAAGTATTTATATAAAATATATATAAAATAATATAAATACTATATAAAGCAAATTTCAATGATTAAGAATTCTTAATGTAACATATATTTGTTCCATTTTAAATGGATAAATTTTGATCTAGTCTTTCATAATAAGAAAATAATATATAAAATGAGTATAGTAATTCTGAAATTGTATGCTAGATAAAATAAGGTATATTCCAGGGAGAGTTCAGATTTAATTAAATTTCATATTTTTACCTCCTCCTACCATTTGTGTCTATATTTTTAATCTCTTTTGATTCCAAACATCAGTTCTAATATACTTGTAAGAGATTGTGCTTGACTAAAAACTGCATTTTATTCATCACTACATTCATTTATGAAAATATTTCGTATTACAACCATGTGATGTTTTGCTGTGAAGGTCTGTTGTTAATAAAATATGATGTGGTAAAGAGAGAATTAAGTGTGGGCAGCTAAGTGACTCAGTGGATAGAGAGACAGACCTGAAGACAGGAAATCAAGGGTTCAAATGTGACCCATGACACTTCCTAGCTGTGTGCCCCTGGGCAAATCACTTACTTATCCCCCAGTTACCTAGCCCTTACCATTCTTCTGCCTTGGAACCAATACTTAGTCAATTCCTAGACAGAAGGTAAGGGTATGTTTTGTTTTGTGTTGTTTCGTTTTTGAAAGAATTAAGTGGTGTTAAAAGATTCGATTATAGTACCTTGAACTTCTCTGTGGGGCAGTTTTTTATACATTAAAAAGATCATTTCAACTTACTAGTTGTCTTAAATACTATTAAGGTTAATAACTTGAGATAGGAGTATATTAGAAAAAATATAATAGAAATAAAGTAAGCTGGGGAATTCCAAAACCCTTCCCCAATCAAAACAAAAATGTTTTTGTTTCAAGGACCTGAATATTTTAGGGAAAAGCATATTTGGGGCTGCAAATTATCTCGATAACTACTTCATAGTCCTGTACTTTGCTTGGGCATTATTTTAAATGCAAAATATTCTAAGCTCTTAGGAGGAAAAGTCATTTTCATATTTATACTGTAAGTATAAATATATTCAACTTTATACACAATATAAATAAAGATGAATGCTCCAACTTTGAACTTGGCAACAGTCTTTTTGCCTATAAATCACCTCTACAGTGGACACAACACAGAGTCCTTGCGCTGACAGATGTTTAAAGAGTATACTCAGAAATGGGTCATAAATTGGGACCAAATTTTAGGATTTATATTGCACTGGATAGAACTATACATATGGAGAGAAATGGACACTTGCTGCTTGAATGAGGAAATAGAATGAGCCAAAGCTATCTTTGCTACTAAAAGTCCTGTCTAATTTTAAATTGATCCAATGAATTTGAAATTGATTATGCTTCCAAACATGCTCAAAGATCTACTTCCTTCATTAGATAAATTATGGGAAAGGGAAGCATATGTGTTTTTTTAAGTCACTTTTATGTTACATTCAACTTTGTGGATAGGATTTAATAAATGTACCCAAAGTAACCTGAGGAGGCAAATGCAATAATATATCATAGGATTTAGAGCTAGAATGGAGACCTTGACTTTCAAGGAATTAATTTCCCTCATAACATTGTATACTTCTTTGGAACAGTGTACATTTTTTCACCCATTTTTTATCTCCACTGCCAACCCAGAAATTTATCCATAGTAATACTTAATAAATATTTGTTTAATTAAATGTGAGGTTTTAGAGATTTTAAATGTCATGGTTTTCACAGCCACAGATGGTTAGGATTGGATTGCTCCAGTAGGTAATGAAAAATGTTTATGTGTGTGGCCTGCAAAAGAACTTCATTCCCCGTCCCCCACCTCCCCACCATTTTCCAAAGAGCTAAAAGGAAAGGAAGGTAGAGGTTTGAAGGTATAATGTGAAGACAGGGGAATGGAGGTCACAGGAATGGTCATATTTTACTGCAGTTAGATATACTATGTAGACTGTTAATAAGAATTTATCCAATTTTCTCTTTAGAGGTGGTCCAACTTTCCTGATTCTTGAGATAACCAAAAAGATTGAGTTTAGGAATGTGACCTGAAATCATTCTTTTACCTGTTTATGTAGCTTAAATAGTCACTATTGTTTGGATATTTAAGTGGTTCCCTGATTTCACAAATGTAGGTAATAGAGTATATTGGAAAGGATAGTTCTTGTTTTTGTTGTTGCTCAGTCATCTCAGTTGTGTCTGGCTCTGTGACTCCACAGCCAGTCACAGAACCAGACATAACTGAAATGACTGAGCAACAACAAAAACTTGGAGTTTTCTTGGCAAAGATACTAGAGTGGTTGGCCATTTTCTTCTCCAGCTCATTTTACAGATGTGGAAACCGAAGTAAACTTGATCAAGTGACTTGCCCAGAACCACACAGCTAGTGGCCAGATTTGAAGTCACAAAGTTGAGTCTTCCTGACTCTAGATCTGGTGCTCTATCCACTGTGTCGCTTAGTGTGCTATGTATGTGAAACCAGAGAATCTGCTTGTGGATCCATGCATGTAGCAGGAACATGTCACTTAACTTGAGCTTATTTTCTTCATGCTAAAATGAAGTAGTTGGATTAGATGACATCTAATAGCCTTTCTAGTTATAAATCTATGATTCCTATTACACATTCAAATGGTATAGGACAAAAAGTTCCTATGTTTTCCCATCCTGTATGGATCTTATTTGTGTTCTTCCATAAATTTTATATCAAAGATTCCTCAAGTTACTGGAGAACTTTCTCTTGTTGTATCAGCCAGGTTTTCTACCTTATCTCTATCTTCCTGCCAGCGAATGAGTCTAATACCTTTTCTAGGCATATTTGTTAAGAATTATAAAGTTTACACAGCTTCTCATAGGTGTATGTTTTAGTAATGGGATACTTACACTCAGAATGTACATTTCCATTTCTTGGGGTCATTTGTAATTTAGATTCTTTTGAGATTGTGGTATTTATGGTTAAAAAAGCAAATAGCAGAACCAAATGATTGGTAATTAAAAATGAAGTTTCACTCCTTTTATTATAGAAAAAAGAATGTCATCTATGTCACTAAGTATGTCTGCTAGCCAAGAACTAACATGATTACAAATAAAGGGACTCATTTCCAAAACATTGTTTATTAAATAATGAGTTATTTTCATTATTATGACAATTAAACAAATGGAAAAAAATATGTGATAGGTATGCCACCATATGTAACAAGAGGAATAAAACCATTTCCCCTGTAAACGTTCCAAGACAAAGGATAAATTTTATTTATTCTGGATCTTCATTGTCAAATTTATGACTGCCCCCTCAGTTCCCAACTTTGTTGTTATATCAGCAGATAGGTGAGGCCTTAAAAAAAAAGATAGAATCCACATAACTGAGCTCTGGGAGGAATTTAAATCATGTTGGTAATTCCCTCAACCTCATCATTTCAAAATGGCTAGAAAGGGGTCCAATAAATTTAAAAGACAATAAAAACTAAAAGAGGGAAACGTAAGAAATGCACGTGAGAAAATCCCCATGAGGAAAAAACAATCTAGAGAATGGAAATTTAAGCAAGAAACAAAATCTCATAAGAGTATGAGGTGCTGGATATAAATTCCAGAAGAGAATAATTCTGTTAAAACTATAATTAGAATCCTAGAAAAGAAAATATAATAATCATAAAAATTCCTATAATAGTTGGAAGGGCTAATTAAAGAAGTGAAGAGAGAAATCAGAAGTGAAATTGGAAATGTTAATGAAAATCTCAAAAGAAGAATCTGGAAAACCCTAGAAAAACATTTAAAAAAGAATGGAAGAGACAAATTTTTAAAACAATGTAATAATGATAATTATTAGAGAAGTCAGCTTTCCACTGAATAAAAATAAATAAAACTGAAAGAATAAGAAAGTTTTAAGGAAATCCACACAAATAAATTGTATTTCTTCTCAATCATTCTTAAAATCCAAGAAGAAATAGTAGTACAGTTAATTCAATTCAAAATAACTGAATGAATTTCTTAAAGCTTACCCTCCAAAACACAAGCAAAATTCGCATTAATACAACTAGAAAATGTTCTTTACAGAAATAAAGCAAGCCCTAAATAGTTGGGAAAAAAATTTAGTACACATGGGTGGGCCATCACCATATAATAACAATACCACCTAAATTAATTTACGTATTTAGTGTTATCCTAATCAGACTACTAAGGGGATTTCTAATAAAGCCATTTAGCAAAAGAAAAGGTCTAGAATGTGAAGGAAATTATGAAAGGAGAGGCAGCATGCAGTAGAAAATAGAACACAGAGTTGGAGTTAATAAGACCTGGACGCATAGTATGCCTCAGAAGCTAATTGTGTGATTCTGGGTAAATTAATTAATCTCTCTCTGCCTTAGTTTTCTCTTCTCTAAAATGAGAGATGGACTTCTAGCTTTGATTCTTCAATCCTATGAAAAAATATAGAAAGAAAGAGGCATAATGTTTCTATAACTCAATATTATAAAGTAATAATCAACAAAACTACAGACTACATCACAGGTATTGTGCCAAAAGCTAGACACTCAAAGACTAAAAAACAAAAAAATAATCTCTGCCTTTAAGGTGCTAATGTTCTATCAAAAAATAAAATGTATACATCAAGTAAATACAAAACAGAAAGATCTCATTTTGGAGATGGCACTTAAGCTGATTTTTGAAGGATGCTGGGATTCTAAGATACTAAAGTGAAAAGCCATTGCATTCAAGACATGAGGAACAACTTGGTAAAGGGAAGGTGGAATATCATGTATGAATAGGTAGTTTGACTGAAGTGTTGAATTCATGAAGGGCAGATATACAAAAAAGGCTGAAAAGGTACACGAGTTAAATGGCAAAGAGAACAGTTAGCATTTGATCCTAGAGGTTATTAGGAGGCCACTAGAGTTTTCAAGCAGGAAGTGAAATGGTCAAACCTGTTCTTCACCAGTATCATTTTGGAAGTTTGTAGAGGATAAACTGCAGAAGAAAGATTTGAGACAAGGAGACCAAATAGGAGAATGAGTAGTGAAGGATAACTAAGTTTGAGAACCTAGGTGACTGGAAATATGGTGGTACTCTCAACAAAAAAGAGGGAAATTAGGAAGAAGGATGGATTTAGGGGAGAAATACTGAGGAGGTTTTTAGAATGTTCTAATGTCATCAAAAATCAACGGAGATGTTCACTTAGAATATTATCAAGCTCTTCCTTCATAGAATTACTCATCATTCTGAAACAGATGTTGATATATAAGCAGCAATTATTTTCATGCCAATCTTTCTTGTTCATGCTCTTCTTGACTCAGTTGTCCTTGACTCCTTTATAGGGGGAAATCACATTTCAGCTAAGAGTCAAAACAGAAATATCTCATAGTTATTAGAATGCAAAAGCAAATTAAATGGTAATGTATCTTCCTTAATGTTATTCACATTAATTAAACTATATAAATGTCTGATGCTGAACCATTTGACACTGCCAACTTTGGCAGCAAAACCTTCTTTCTTCTGTAGCCATGGCTAACTTTATTAAATATTCTTCTAAACAGATTGTTGGATCTAAGTTCTCACATTTTCTTCATAAAGATGTTAATAAATGGTGGTCATTTGTGTATATTTGTATTTCAATTGAGGGCAAGTTAGCAATTCAAATAATGAACTTAAAATAGTAGAAATAATAATAATAATAATAATAATAGCTAGTATTTACATAACTCCAACTATGTGCCAAACACCAAGCTAAGCACTATAAAATATTATCTCATTCAATTCTCATGACTATCCTAGATGCTAATTGTTATTATTATCCCCATTTTATAGTCTAGAAAATTGAGGCAAACAGAAGTTAAATGATTTGCCCAACGTCACTACAAGTAGTAAATATCTGGAGTCACATTTGAACTCGGGTCTTCCTGACTCCAGACCAGCATTTTACCTACTTTTAGCCACCCAGATGTTTTCATCGAAGGAAAAAAAATCCTCAGTGATGATAGATGAGTAAAGATGACAATTGTGCATTTGGCATCTAATAAGTGCATTTTTGTATTGTGTAAATACTGTTAGTGCTCTGCCAAATCTAACTCCAATGCATCAAATTGTCAGCCTCTAATAATGACCTTAGAAAAGTTTTTTCTTGTACAAGAAAACTACTTAATTGTTGCTCCTCCAGGCCTTCATGGTAATTGCTTTGAAATGTTAGTATTTTAACATAGCTGTTGTAAGCAAGGCAGCAATGCAAATGATATAACAGAGCAGCTGGCATTTTGAGCAGCCCTGGAATTGTCAGTTGCTTCATTACAGCTACAAACATTCCTAAATCACAGCAGCACCTCTCCTTAAAGAGCCCTTGTAGCCTGATGTTTGAGCTCATTAGAGAAACTACCACTTTTCTGCACAATTGCACCTATGGTGTTTGCGCATAAAAGGTCTGAAGAATATTTTGGAGTGTGCATACTCTGCCAGGCAGCTCAACTCTCCAGGAAAGAACATTCAGTTCAAATGGCCTGAATAGGTCATACTTCAATTATACTTGTCAAAAATACAAAATATTCTTAGGCCCTATTTAAATGTGGTTTATGATTCTATCCCACTAAAGTATTTGACTCTAAAATGTTTTCTGGGGAAAAAAAAGAAAAAGAAAAAAGAAATCAATAAAATGTTTTCTGGGTGTTTTTTCCTTTGCTGTCTTCCCACAGGACAAGTCATGAAACAGAGGGGTGTGCTTGGGACTTGACATCTTGATGCCATTGAGGTCTGCATAATGGAATCAGATCAGAATTAAGGCAGAAAAGTGACTTCTAAGAGCCCATCCTCTAACGACACTCCAGCAGACCTGAATGTGCTCAGTGCTGAGAAATGGGTCCTTAACTGGCACAACAAAATGCCTAATGATATCCTATGTGGCTCACCCTTGCTTAGGAAACTCAAGGAATTCACAGAATCACAGATTCGAACTTGAAAGGACTTGGGGATCAGCAAGTCTAACCCCTATTAATAAAATGTTTTATCAACAACATAACATTGAATATTAATAAAACCGTATACATTTTAGTAGCCATTTAAAGTCAAATGAACTTCAGTGAACAAAATATATTTTTCTCCCCAGGTCTATTAGTATCAATCTGCCCATCTTCTTTGGATAAGTCACCCTCAATTAATCCCAGTTAGATGAAACAAATAAACATATCTGCCACATCTGAGAATGTATGTCTGCTTCCATTCTGATCCAATATATCTCTTTGCCAAGGAGTAGAAGATATGTTTCATCCTCAGTTTTTTTTAAAGTAATGATTGTTTAAAACTTTCAGATTTTTCATTTTAAAGAACAGAAAACTAAGACATAGAAAGGTTTATGTGATGTGTCAGGAACATACAACTAATAATGTCTAAGATAGAATTCAAACCAAGATCTTCCAGCCTCCAAATTCATTGCCCTATATACAACACAACGCGGCCTCTCAAAAGTAAGGAATACATGTCTATATCCTAAATCAAACCTCTAGAGACAAAAAATTTCAATTCCAGAGACCAAGAATAATGGAGTATGAAAACAGCCTATGTAGAAGTAACAGAATTAGGGATTTATGATGTAGCAGACCATAAGGGAAAACAATTTCTAAGTTTAGGAGAATATTTGATATGTCACAGAGTTAACTATAGCTTAACAACTGCGGGTACCAGACAATCATAGAGATTTCCTGTCCTGGACTTGAATACGAGACCAAGATAGGGCCATCTTTTCTAAGCCATGCCTAGAAGGAATGCCCACATTAACTGGCCAGTGGTCATATAGCATCCACTTGGAGAATTTTAACAAGATCTATTGTTTCCCAAAGTAGCCCATTCTACTTGTGATCGGTTCTGATTATTGGGAAATTTTCCCTTACATCAAGTCTAAATGGTCCTCTCTTCAATATCTTCCATTGCTCTTAATTATACCTTCTAAGATCTAGAAGAAAAAGATCTAAATTTTTTTTCCACACAATAAGCCTTTAAATTCTTGAAGACAAGTATCACCTCCTCAATTACTATTCTGCAGATTGAAAATCCCCATTTCTTTCAACCAGTTCTTGTATGGCATGATGCTGAATCTCTTCTGTATCCTGATCATTATCTCTACACACTCTCAGATGTAGTAATGTCCTTCTACTGTGGCACAAAGACCTGAACACGATGTTCCAAATGTTATCCAAACAGTTTATAGTACAGTGAGACTATCATCCTTCTCATGCTACACAATATGCTTTCCAATGCAGCCTATAAGTGCATAATCTTTTTTTTTTGTCTTCTATTCTGTAACCATTGACTCCTAAAGACCTTGGGGCCACTAAAATACCCAAATATTTTTCAGATTAACTGATACCTAGGCACACTTCCCTCAACTTGTGCTAGTGAAATTAAGTTTTGAACCCAAATATGTATGTTTTCAAAAGCTCCATCAAGCTGGACAGCACCATTTTGATAATGTCAGAATTTAGAATGCTAATGGAGGGTTTGAATATTTGGGGTTTTCAGATATTTCATAGCATTTTGTACCTCTTCAATGTATTTATCAATCAGTTAAAAAATTTATGTGTTGGGTGTTGGGAATAGGCAATAATGAAACAGTCTCTGTTTTTAAAGAGCTTATATTGAGTGCAGAAGAAAATACATATAGATAAATAAACATATATTATATGTGCTTTGTATATACATATATAAAACTATGCAAAACAAATGCAAGATAATGTTGTCTCTAAGGGGATTTGGAATGGCTTTGTGAAGAAAGTAGTGCTTGAAGATTATTTATCACTTTCAACTTTGTGAAATTAGTAAATTTGATAAGCTTGACGTCAGCATCTACATCCAAGTTATTGATTTTTTTTAATGGAAATGTAAAAAGACAAAAACAGATTACTGTAGGATACCACTAGAGACCTTTGAGAATGGCAATCATTGTGTGTGAATATTCTTTTCCTTGCAATTGATTGATCACCCAAACATGTATGCACTTACCCATTCTAACATCTCATTTATATTTTTCCATTTTGCTCATAAGGACAATATATAAAACTTGATCAAATGCCTCACTGAAATCAAGATACAATATGCTTACAGCACTCCCCTAATCTCCCATTATAGAAATTTTATCAAGAAATGAAATGATACTTGTTTGACATTACTTCCCTTTAGTGAAGTCACATCTGCTTTCAATCACATTCTCACAAATCATCTATTGATAACCCATTATAAGTTTTGCTGAGGATTTTATATAATTGACTATATATTGATAATTTCTAGAATGTTTTCTTCATTTTTGAAAATTAGGGTATTAATTCATTCTTTATCTTCTGAAGCATCTCCCATTATCCATTATTTCTCACCAAAAAAAATATCCACCAAAGGACCTGGGTTCAAATATGGCCAAAGACACTTTCTAGCTGTGTGACCCTGGGCAAGTTATTTAACCCCAATTGCCTAACTCTTACTGTTCTTCTGCCTTAGAATCAATACAGAGTATCCATTCTAAGATAAAAGGTAAGGGATACCTTAGAGCACATATATAACTTTTTTCTGGGTAAGTCAAGCTGCAGCTCTGAGGTAATTTTAGGAACCTGGCCCCACATTGATACGAGACTCCTTAAAAGCCAGATTCAGGCAGTTAAGAGGTTAAGAAAACAAAACATCTCAGTAATGTCTGCTGAGATCCCATTCTGACTGACCATTGCAATCTCCATGATTTCTCAGCCCTTAGGACCACCCCATAAATTTTGTCAAGACAACTTTCCTAGCAGCCTTGTCCTTTGACTAACCTCTGGCACCTCTTCTGACAAAAGGTTTTGGCTTTGTATTGGACCATGTCCTCAATACTAAAGCCTATAGTGTGAGACCATTCCAGAACCTCACAAATCCATTATACTTGTTCCTTTACCTTCCTCTCACCTATTTTGGCCTTGATTTCCTTCTTTCTGAGGCATGTTCTCTTTCCAGACTGAAGATGATTTCACTTGCTAGGGAAGAGAGAAACAAAATAGGAATCTTGCCCTGCCATCTGTTAACATTATATTATCTTCTCTAAGGAGTGGGCTTTCTTTATTCTTCTGCATAAGATAACTCTTTTAAAAGATTCAAAAAAATACCTTTTTGTTGCCTTTAGCAATTTTCGCAAGTGTTCAGCTCTTTCTGGGTTTTAGCCATCCTGTCACAATTCTTCCAGGTTTCTGAATTTTTTTAAATTATGTGCCTCTGCTTCCAACATCATGTCCTTTTAAGCTACAAGTTAGGTAGACACAGAGTTTCTCTTTTTTATCACTGAAGTTACTTATGATTGTACAGTCAGAATCTATTTCTTTTAACCTCTGAACTGGACCAAGTTCAATTGGGATTTAGTAGGGTGAGTCTGTCTAGAATGGAAGATAGGAAAGGCCAGATTGCCAAGCATTAATAAAATACCGGAAGGAATATGTAAGGTTGGCTTAAATTTATATTAAAGTCAATTTCTCCAAGTATGAATGGTGTAATAGGGAAATAGACTTGAAGAGTAGGAGAGCAGATTTAGCATTCAGGCTAAGGGCAAAACCTTGGCTGTCAGCCATAGACATTCTGAATGGAATGCAGGTGAAGAGAGAGGAAAGAGAAAAAAAACTGTCAGTGATCAGTTCTGCTTCGTAAATACTTGTTCAATTGAGCTGAGGGGAGGTACCAAGACATCTAAACCAAGGCAGCAATAAAAACAGTCAAATATTGGGACAGGGTATGGGACAAGCCAAAGGAAAGGCAGCAGGTAGGGTACTGTGTGGTGTAAATTTGGTACCACAAATACCTAGTGAACAGTCAACTTTCTAAGAAGCTCAACAAAAGGAGGATGAAACAATGAGGTTCTCAAAGAGGTGGGCAAGTTACTCCAACAGAGGATTCAATTAAATGTTGTTTTTTAAGGTCAAGACTTTGCAGACAGCTCATATCCTGACTGATGAGAGGGGTTCTGAGTTAAGCCCAACTAGGGTCATTCTCCTGGTAGTTTAGGTTCAGAATTGGAACAAAACAAGGCACCTGTCCATCAGTTGACAGTTAACAAAAGAAGATTTATTTTGACATAGCAGGAAGAAGATTTTCAATGAGGAGAGGTATATACCTCAAAATGATTCAGGGGCATCGTTTTCTCCCAGTCAAGGACCAAAGAGAGTGTTCCCATTGTCCTCATCCAAAATGTGCTCAGATAACCAGAAAGTGATGTCAATAGTCTAAGCCCTGAGCCCCACAGCCAACAAAGTCTAAAGGATGATCGCATTAATTAAACATTAAGGAAAACCTAACCTAATCTACATGGGATTAGTGATTAGAATATTGCTTCCAACATACAAGCTTTGTCTGCCCAGATCTTAAAGAGAGCTGGGAGCCAAAACAGTTTGGATCATTAGGTCCTAGGCTTATATCCACCTCAGTAATACTGTGAGTCAGATATAAGAGGCAGAATATGGTGGGCATCCCCATTCACTACTATATCTTGTTTCTGCACTGGTTTTGTAACCTTTGCTTTGACTATTACAGTTGTGTGCTAACTGATCACAGAGATATCACTTAATTTTCTCCTTCTATAAAGATGCTGTCCAGGAAAAAAAAACCATAAGGAAAGAAGGGGCATGTTAAGTTTGTCCTAATATCTACTCTCCATTCTTTCCAGTCCAACAATACTAACCTCCTTAAAATAAACCACCTACCAAGATTCAATTATTCTTTCCTCCAGATTCTAAGTTTGTCACATCCAGGGAATCTAATCCTAGCAGGAAGCAAGTTTTATCAGTTTTCAGTGTCAACTTGTCATTATTTCTGAGCAATTCCCTGCTTTCTGATGTGGTCTTGCCTTGAGCTCCAATTACCTCTGTGTTCCTTGACCTTCAACTGCTTGACCCATTGAAGTTTTAACTGCCAGTTTCTACCTCATCCCTGTGTCAGGCCTTTTACAGCTCCTGACATCTAGCTATCTTGCATTTCCACCCTTGCCTTGACTTCCTTGGCCCTGGCTTTCCTAACCCTATTCCACATTCCGCTGCTTCTGAAACTTCACCCAGCAATATTTCTTTTCTTTCTTCTACTATTAACTGAAATATTGAGAAGAGATGAGCTCTAATTTGGTGGCAAAATCTCTTATAAGTCTAATATACTCTGTGTATTTCAGAGAAGTTATTTAGGACAAATTATCAGAGTGCTAAGATCTGATCTTCACAGATGATGAGAAATGTTGAGAAAGCCTTTCCATAAGACTGTGGTAAGACTTCCCAACAAGGTGGGCAACTAGGTTAGTGGATAGAGTGCTGGGTACAAAAGAAGGAAAACTCCTCTTCCTAAATTTAGAACTAGCCTCAGATACTCCCTAGCTGGGTGAACCTGGGAAAGCCACTTAACCCTATTTGCCCCAGTTTCCTCATCCATAAAATAAGGTGGAGAAGGAAATAGCAAACCAGTCCAGCATCTTTGCCAAAAAAATCCCAAATGGGGTCATGAAGAGTCAGACATAACTGAAATGACTGAACAACAAAAATGAATGAGATTTCCCAGTGTGGCAATGTCCCAGAAGTAGATGGTGAACGAGGTCATGGAGAAGTGATTCCAAATGTTAGTGGACTGGACAGAAGGTCAAGAGGAAAAGACCTTATAAAAAAGGAGATTTTTTAAAATTACTATATTGATCCAATAGAAAAAGCTAAGGAAAATAAAAAAAAAATCTAATCCCTAGGAAATATATTAAGAAGTCACTTGAAAAAGCTTAGAATACTCCAATTAGAAATGGATGGAGTATTCTAGTCAATCTCTATTACAAGTTGTGGGTTCTTTAGCAATTCATTATTCAGCATATAGTGGCTGCTCAATAATGGTTAGTCATTAAATTCATTCAAATAAGTATTTATTCCACAAATATTTTCACTCCTTAAGCACTTACTACATACAAAGGACTGGCACAGTTATAAAATAAATAAAACAGAGCTCCTCCTACTGTAAGGAGCTTATAATCTAATAGATGTTGTGGCTTAAGTAATAGAAATACAAGAAAAATTTCAGCACAGGGGAAGTGCTTGACCTGGGTCCAAATTTTACCTGTGATGTTGGTTGTATGACCCTGAGCAAAGCAGCTAAATTCTCTGGCTTTCAAACTTAACTTCCTCATGTTTAAGAGGGGGCTATCAATACTTTTAGAGCCAAAAATTGCCTGACACATATTAGGCTCTTTTTAAAATGTTTTTATTAATTTATTTTAAACCCTTATCTTCTCTTTTTATAATCCAGATGAGCAACAAAGACTAGGCCATTGGGATCAAGTGACTTGCCCTGGATTACACAATTAGGAAGTGTGTGAGGTCAAATTTGAATTCAGGCACTCCCAACTTCAGGTCTGGTCCTCATAGTAGGCTCTAAATAAATGCTTATTGACTGACTGGTGTATAAAAGAAGGCTGTTATGAAGACTAAATAAGATAATGCAAAAAATGCTTCACAAGTATAAAGTATTATTTTTGTATACACATAAGAGAAATTTAATTTTGTATAGAAGGAAAATGAAAGGGGATATGGCTTGCCAAAGCTCATTTCCATTTAGTTTAAATATTTGATTGCTTAAAATTTGTCCCAGAAGGACCATATTACTACTTTTTGAGAAATTAATCCATTTGAAGTAACTCAGATCAGAGATGACTTCCCTTACTGGTTATTGCAGAAAAAGTTTCCTAAAGCCAGACTTTGAGAATGTACCGGTTCTCATTGCCCCAAATTAACTTTCCTTAAACACTGACTCATGCTTCATGACTCGTGACTCTCAGTCTCTCATCTATAAAATAAGAGGATTGGACTAAATGATCTTTAAGGTACCTTATAGCTCTAACATTCTGTGATTCTAAATATCAAGGAGTTAAATGAGGTAAGTTTTAGAAAATGAGCATATAAAATGTAACCATTAGGGAAAAAAACTATGCTAACTTAGGAAGATGTAAATTTAGTGAATTTTGCAATAATCTCTATCACTGTTGGCTCAACCTTATGTTCAAATGCATATAAACTAAAAATGCTATTCCAATGTTCTATCCTATATGTTAAACTCCAACAAGATAATTCTCTTTAATGTCTTCTGGTAACATGAACTGGGTCCTTGAGATCCAACATGAGAATCAAGTTTGGCACAAAATAAAAAAATTTGTTAGGATATACTATGTAAGCACACATCTATAAAAAAGCACAGAAACCTTGAGATAAAATCACATTTTTATAATTCTTTAAAGATCCTTTTTTAAATATTCTGTTGACTCTTCAAAAATTTCACCACCAAAACTTTCAAATAACCTCCTGTAGAACCCTCCTTGTAAAACAAAAACAAAAACAGCTAACCCAAACAAACCATTACAATCTGCATTATGAAATATTGTATATTATGTCCATTGTAGTACACTTGGGGTCCACTATTTCATCTAAAGAACAGAAATGTGTACGATCAATAGTTCTCTGAAGCCCAGATTGTCCTTTATATTTAACTTGACTTCAGATATCTTTCAGTATATCTTTTAGTGTTGTTTTCAATTATATTAGTATAGTCATTGTCTATATTATTTTCTTGACTCAGTTTTTTTGTTATTCATCAACTCATAATACTCTTCTAATATTTCTTTAATTCAACATATTTATCATTGCTAATGGCAAAATCAAACAATAATTTGTTTAGTCATTCCCAATCAATAAGTACCCATCTGATTCCAATGTTTTGCTCTCATAAAAAAGTTAAAAATGTCCCTAATTTCTTCAAGTTTTTTTTACAACTGCTTAATATTTAAAGTTCCCAATTGAAATGAAATCTTAATTTTTTCTTCTCCTAAATGTTATTCCTCTTAAGTATTCTTTTAAATAAACCTGTCAGTTATCATCCACGCACCCCCTACTGATTTCCAATTCAATTCTCTAAACATTTATTAAAAGCCTACTATGTACACAGTACTGTTACATATAGCATACACACATGCACAAACACACAAGTATCTTTCATTTCTTTTCACATTTTATTCCCCTGTATAAACGTGAAAATATGATTGGCATTGCTTTTCCAAAAATAAGACCAGGATACTCCTGTCTTTGTTCCATCAGGATGAAATCAGCCACTGCCCATGCAGAATGTTAATGTTTAGTTTGTCAGAAATATTAAATAATAGTAGGAATTATGATAGTCAAATGTGTTCAAAAAAGACCACACTTCCTAGCTGTGTATCCCTGACCAAGTCACTTAACTCTGTAAGGATGGGATTTGTGCAAGGGGGATGGGACAAAAGGAGCCCAAGGAGTGGTTGACAATTAGTGACAGTTAGTGACAGTTGAGACCAGAGAGAATTCTGGGAGTTTCTCAGAGAAGGAGGAGGAGGAGGAGGAGGAGGAGGAGAGGTCTTCCAGTAGAGGAGAGAGGATGGGGACATCTCAGCTCAAATCCAGTCCTGAGGGCTTCCTGAGGATCTTTCTTTGGACATTGAACCCTGATTCCCTGGTCAAAGGCATCCCATTGCTTATCACCCAGCAAGACTTTGATCATCGAGTCAGCTAAGTGTTTGGACTCCATTTTGGGAGCAATCTTTTAGTCTCCTTCCCCCATTACCCAACCTTGCTGAGAGATCCCCTTTCAGTCAAAACTTACAATTATAGAAAAGGATAGAAATAGAAAAAGAAGGAGAAGAGGCAAAGGAAGAAGCTTGGGAGTGGGAACCCCAAAGATTCCCACCCAAGTCTCGGACCCCATAGAAATAGAGAAGAGGGCACCCCAAATCCCTCTGCCGTTCACCCCTTCCCCAATCCCTAAATTGTGATCAATAAAAGCCATTCATTAGTCAGACAGTGTTCCAGAGTGCCTAAAAGACAATGAGGGGGAGGGAAATCACAGCTTGGTCTGGCTGCCTCTATCTTGAAGCCAGACCACCCACTGTGAAGTTGACTGACCTCAGGGGAGGCTTGTGTGAACCCCGCCCTCATTCAGAATCATATTGGGGTACCCCATACCTCATCTTATAGGGAAGCCTCACCCCCAACTCCTGTGGGGTGGCACAACCATCCAGGTCACCCAGTTTAGAGGTGACAACCCCTTGAAGTTTCCCAGTATATATTTGGCACGAGGGGAAAACTGGAAGAGAGTCTCACTTCTAGACTCTCTCTATCTCCCCCTCTATCATAACATTGGTTACTGGCTCTCATTTATTATTACTACTCCAATTGCCTAGCCCTTACTTTTCTTCTGCCTTGGAACTGATACTTACTATGTTTTCTAAGACAGAAAGTAAGGTTGTTTGTTTTTTGGTTTTTGGTTTTTTTAAGAGCAAATTGAGGACAGTCTTTATATGTGGAGTGAAAGATTAAAAAAATAAATAAACTTTGCTTTCACCAAAGCATATTTGGACATTTAACTCTCAAGAAAATGTAAGAGTCGATGTGTAATGAACACTAAAAAACTGATTCCAGTTCTACATGGGCATCCAGTAAATAGGGATGTCTGTGTGAAAGAATACAAAAGACTAGTAGCTACCTTTTTTTCATAATTAAGAGTAATGAGTTTTGCAAATAGTCATTCATTCACTTTAAGGGCAAATGTGTAATCATGCTGAAAAATTTGTGAATAATGTTGATTTATGTTTTTATCTGGGAAACTAAGAATAATGGTAGTTAAAAATGTTGTCATCCTGTTAAATACTATACTTCTTGGCAAGATTGATTTGCGCATTTCTTAAAAGGTCTTAGGGAAAAGAACATAACAAGCCTCACAAATTATTAGGCTCTTAGGGTCCAATTTTTTTCATAGAAGAGACTTGCTCTTTTTTGACTGAAAGAATAAGACCAAAAGGAGTAGGTGGAAGCTGAAGAGAAGTAGTTTTAGATTTGATATAAGGGATTATTCTTCTATTGCCTAGTGTTATTTTAGTTCTGGCTTTAGAAGACACTAATCTCTTAAATATATTAGATTCTATTTCAGGATCTTCTATTCTATTAAATTGATTTTTTTCTTTTTTATGCAATACAAGATAGTTTTTATAATTACTATTCTGTAAAATTTCTTGAAATCTCAAAGGGTAAGTCTCTCTACCTTTACCCATTGTCTTTTTCAGAGTTTCTCTCCACAGTCTTTATGTCTATTTTTCCAAAGGAATTTTGTTAAGGCTTTATATAATATTATGAATTAATTAGTTGACACATTGATTAATCTTACATTAAGTATTTTAAGTTATTTTGTAAAGTATTCACAGATTTGTATTATATATGCTAGATCTAATCACATCTATTTGTTAATTCTCTAATTTCCATCAAAATTATGTTGCAATTTTGTTCCTGTAGATCTCTCATATATCTGGATAGATGACTGTCAAAATATCTTAAAAGCAGATGATAAAGGATGGAGTTATACCTAACTCCTTTGCTAAAGTCATTTATTAACTCAATTTATGCTTGACTGTCTTGGATTTTTCTAGATATGCTATCCTGTCAAATGTAAATAGGTATACTTAAATTTCTTCATTGCCAATGTTTTCATTTCTTTTTCACTACTTATTTTTATTTTTAACATTTTAAAGACAATATCAAATAAAAATAGTGACACAGGATAGTGTGGATTTACATCTGTTTTTAATGAAAATGTTTCCAATAACCATCATATGCAATGTTAGCTCAGGATTTTAAACAAATAATTTTTACTATTAACTAAAGGTCTTTCTATTTCTATGTATTTTAATATTTTAACAAAAACAAATAGCATATTTAATCTGAGGTTTTCTCTTCATCTAAAATAATTGCTTAGTTTTGTAATTTTTCCTGTTAACATAAAATAGTGAATATTTTTCTAAAATTAAAGTATCCTTATTTCTCATTATGAATCCTACTGGTCATAATGAACTCAATTCAGCTGAATACACATCTCTTAAACTCTGATGGTGCCATGTCCAATTATAATTCCAAAGGACTTGTGATGAAACTCCCCACCAATCTCCTGAAAGAGAGGTTATAAACTCAAGGTACAGAATGATACATGTGTGTGTGTGTGTGTGTTTAGAAGATATAACCTTTGTGGTTATTTCTTTTTCTTCCTTCTGAATATTTAATAAAAGCATTTTTTACAGCTTTGGAGAGGGAATAGGAAATAGAGATCTAGTGATAGTATTGCCAAAAGTCAAAGAACAGTGTCACTAAAGCTTTTTAATGCATAGAAGAAAACAGAAGAAGCATCAATAGGAAACACAGACAAGTAAGATAGCTTTGAAAATAATTCCGAATTTATTATATATTTTAAGAGAAAACCAAACTATTGCTAATAGAATATTTGCTTCTTCATATAAAAATTTTGCTTCTTTATATAAAAAGATTCAAGCATTTTCTAGGGGGAGAATGTATACAACAAGGTCAGAAGCTACTTGAGAGGTCAGAGAATGTGAGGAGTAAGAAAAAACATCAGTTTTAGTAATTAAGAGGTCATTATTAGCACTTTATATAGAAATGAATAACTAAGGAGGAGAGTAGATAACTATCAACTGGGAAGTTGCTAATAAAGTGTGGTACGTGATTTTCATGAAATAGTACTGTGCTATATAGAGGACCATGGGAAGATTTTATGAACTGTTGTAAAGTGAAGGAAACAGAATCATACACAATGACTACACTAATCTCAATTATAAGAACCAAAAACGTCAAAACTGAATGCTGTAAAATTATAATGACCAATCTTAACCCCCAAAGAAGAAATTTGAGAGGGCATCTATCCCTGCTTCTTTGTAGAAGTAGGGACCATGGAATAGTATGCCAGACTCTTTCAACATAACAGTTTTGTTGAGCTATTTTATATTGTCTCATTCTCTGCAAAGAAATGATTCTCTGAGAGGTAGAAGGAGAAGGACACACAAAGAAATGTATATAATACATAGATATAAAATACAACATAGAACTTTAATAGCATAAAATATATATCAATAAAAATTTTAGATCATTGCTAAGCCTGGAGAAAGTCATGTCAAATAGAACAATGGGATTGAAACTGATGCTAAGGGATAGAAAAGTGGATAAGTGATGAGGAAATAAAGGCAGCAGGGGAAGGCAGCATGGTGCAGGGCAAAGAGTAGTAGACTGAGACTCAATGGTCCTCATTCAAAATCACCACTGTATGACCTTGAAAGAATCATTTAACTTCCATGACTCCAGTCTCTTTATTTGTAGAAAAAGAGTTTGGACTATATGATGCCTGGATATCTTCTCTTTAAACTCCAACTCTTAAATCTAAGTATTTTTGTTTTTTACTTGAACACTTTTGTTCCTTTTCAAAGTACATTTAGAAGTGTAAAAATTATTGTACCTGCATTCTTTAAAGTAATTTTGAATCTTAAACATTTATCTTTTTTCCTTTAAACGTCATTTTAAGTTTATTCTGGAAAGGTGATTCTGAGTTCATGACCAGTTTTTGAGTGTATGTGTATATATGTATGACATACATATGTCTATTTCTCTTATTGTTGCTTGTCTTCCTGGAAATTTTTTCTGTATTCCTGATTGATGTCCCTTGGCATGTTATATCTGTCTTTTTTACTGCTGCTTCAAGAATGTTTTTTTTTCTCTCGTTATTGTGTGCAGAAATTTCGTAGTAATACATGCTAGAGACTTGAATTTTAAGCTTTTCTTTATCAGGATCCTATGAATTTTTTTCCATTTGAAACTTGAAAATGTTTTTAAACATTTTCCAAAAATATAATACTCCAATTTTTTTCTTTATAAATTTCCCAAATGTTAGTGAGCCTATGATTGCATGATTTCCAAGTCTCTTTCTACAAGTTAATTTTTGGCCTGTTTTCTAATTCTCATGCATTGTCTCAAGTCTTTGGCTCTTAAATCAACCCACTGGTATTTCATATTTAATTTCTTTTTGTCTAGACTTGTTATTTCAAATATATAGGGAACTCCCAAAGAGAAAAATTCCTCTCCCAATACAGTGACCAACTCTTATGGAACTAGTTAAAACTTTCCTGAGAAAGTTCAAGATTAATCTCTTACCTGAGATCACATAGGTACTTTGAATGAATTAGCTTTTACTAAGTACTTTCAATGTACCAAGCACTATTTTAAGTGTCAAAGACTGGCAAATGTCCTTGTCCTCAAGAAACGTACATTTTAATAGAGAGAAGCAACACATACAATTGTCAAGGAAGGGTGTTTTGATCTAGGAAGTCAGAGGGATGTTGTGTAGAACAGAAAGGCACTGACATTCCCTTCCCAAAGCAATGATAATAGCAATCTGTTTATAGTTCTCCAAACAAGAGGTGAAAGGAAGGGAGAAAGGAGGAGGAGGTACCATATGACAAGGCAATAAATGGGTAGAGTGAAAATGAAGGGGTTCTTTGATTGATTTGGGGAGGGGGGGCTTACAGAATGGCCTGTCATTTGCCGTTCTGTCTTTTGCCTCATTGGCTCTTGAGAGCTCTCTTACATTCTTGCACTTTCTTTACATTTCAGCACCTTTCTTTCAAAAGCAAACTTGCTAGCCTCTTCTGGTGAAGAAACACCATCCTAAGCCCTCTGCACTTTTGCCAGATTCCCATTACATTAGCATCATTCAAGTCTAGCTTCAGCTGTTCCTGGGATATTTTAACAGCTATAATTTCTTTTCTTTTCTTGCCAAAGTTATTTTATTTCTCAGATTCTTTAAAAGTGTTATTTATCTATTTGAGAATTTCTTGAGATGCCTCACAACATTTCTTTTTCCATCTTCATTGAGCTTTAGCTTTGTTTTAGTTGTTCTGTATCTTTTTATTGTATCAGAATTATAGACTTTGTTCATTTTCTTTTAGAGGAAGTCTTAATTTTCTGTTGTGAGTTTTTATCAATTTTGCTTCCCTTTTAGAATTTCTATTATTATTTTTGATAGCAATGTGAGAAAGTTAGCTCCCTTGTGCCAGCTTCCCAAAAGCATTCTGGCTGTAGAAAGCCTCATATTTTCACCTTTAATTTTGTTAAGGTACAAAAGCTATAAAAGTGGTGGAAGGAATTACTTGAATTGATTGGACTGTTTTAACGATTTGTGATTTCTTAAAAGTCTAGGAGTCTAACTTTTTTTTAATTAGGTGTCTTTCTGTGTCTTTCTGTCTCTGTCACTGTCTTTCTCTGCTGATCAGCTTCTATCCTTCTCTGACTCTCTGTGTCTCTGTCTCTGTCTGTCTCCCTTTCCCCCTTTTTTCCCCTTTCCCCTTGCACCTCCATGAGTTGAAGCTCTGAACAAAATCAGACTAGGAAAGACCCAGAAGAAAACACTATACAAACAACTGAGATGGAGCTCAGACAGTGAATAAGTATTTAGCCAGAATAGATAGAGTCCAAGAATAGAGTTTCGGATGATGTCAGAGATATCAGTGAGGACCATTAGGAACTTCAGGGTTTTCTTGGCAATCATCTAAGAAGAGGCTACTATCTCTAAAGGAATCAAAAAAGGGGTTACCCTTTGACACATGGTGGAACTATTCCATTTCCTTCTATGTGACTTTGATGGGAGGAAGAAATAAGATGGGATGGAATAGCTAACAAACCTCTGTAAATTTCTTGTTTCCTTGGCAAAGGAAGCTGAGAACTTAGATCTGAAAGAGAGCTGCTGCAACTGCTGTAAAATTGAGATTTCATAACTTTACCAGAATAGACTGCCAATTACTTTCAAGTTTTCCTATTGTATATTTTACATTCAATGCCATGCAGAAATCTACTTTATAATGTGAATGTGAAGTCCTTATGGAAAACTCAGTTGGAAAGGTTAGAATCTTAATGGGAATGGAGACAACTTAACCAAATAAATTATGGTAATCTTTGCATTTTAAACCCTAGATGAAAAATAACCTGGGGCAAGGGAGTCCACAATTGTGCATGAGCGGGGGATACAGAAGGGGAACTAGAGCTAGAAGGGGATGGAAGAGGAGCCTGAATTTAGAGGGCCACCTGGAAGTCAATGTAAAGATCACACCCTAAGTAGTACTTTCAACTACTTTTCCATAGCTGGTGCCTATATAAAAAGTGCTCTGTGGAGAGAGGGTATTTTTTTTCCAGTTTGGAAAGATTGACAAATCTTTTCCACATTTTGAGTCATTAACAAAAATGTTGCAGGAAAACACATAGTCAACATGTTCTAGGGCCATAATGGCAATCATTCTGGAGAATAAATTGGAAGTGGGCTATAAAATTATGAATATCCTTTAACCCAACACTATCACTATTAGGTCTCTATCCCAAGGAGATCAAAGAAGGAAAAGAGCCTATTTGAACAAAAATATTTATAGCAACTCTTTTTGTGGTTGCAAAGAATTGAAAAAATAAGGGGATGCCTTCAATTAGGGAAGTACTGAACAAGTTGTGGTATATAATTGCGATGAAATATTACTATGCTATAAAAAAAAGACTAGTGGAGGATGGGTTCAGAAAAATCTGGAAAGATTTATATGAACTGATGGGAAATTAAGGCAGTAGAACCAGGAGAACATTGTACATAGTAATATCAATATTGCTTGATGAACAAGTGTGAATGACCTAGCTGTTCAGCAATATAGTGACCTAAAACAATCCCAAACACTCATGATGAAGAATGCCATCTGCCTCCAGAGAAAGAACTGATGGAATCAGAATGCAGACCAAAACATACTATATTTCACTTTCTCCTTTATTTTTTGTTCAAGATCTCTTCCACAAAATGACTAATATGGGAAAATGTTTTATATGATTTAACATGTAAAATCTATTGCTTACAGTCTCAGGGAAGGGGAGAGGAGGGAGGAGAAGAAATTGGAACTCAATGTTTTTAAAAAAAATAAAGAGAAGAAACTGCCATTTTTAAAATATCTATATCCTTTGACTCCAAATCAAGGATTATTGCCTTTGCACTATGCATATTTGCCTCCCTAATTCAAACCCAACATCATTAGGGTCAGTAATAGAATAATGTATGGTTTTATATTTACTTAGGAGACATCTTGTTTAGAGATTCTTTAAGCTTGCATTTTGTTCTGCTGAGACAAATATGTACATTCTCCACATTTCCCATTTATTTCTGAGACCCTTAAAATCTGGTCAATAATAAGGAAAAGATTGCCTAAACTCTTTTTATTCTATTATTTGGCCTAGACTATTATCATAAAGATTTTGTAGAGACTACAAAACAATTATCTTGATAGTTGCCTATGTCTTCCCAATGACCTTTTTTTTTTACTAAATTTTCATCCATATATTTTTTATTTTTTTCTAATTACTCCCTTTTTTAGAGATTTTGAAAGTAAACCTTTGAATGACTTTGAAGGTGTATCACTTCAAGCATGAATTTCTTCTGTGTATATTTGTCAGGCTCAGTCACTCATCCTGACTTTATCTTCTTAAGTACCATTGCCACTTCCTTATAATCACATATTTACATAGCATTTTACTTTACATATATCTACATTACACAATAATTTCTTAATTATAAAATGCAATAGCCTCTCCTTAGTCTTTAACCTTCTTGAATTCTCTGCAGTATATGATACTTGAAAACCCTTTCTTCCTGTATACTCTGTCCTCTGGACTTCATGACCCAGATTTTTCGATTCTCCTCCTGAATCCATTCTTTCTCAGTCCCTTTTACTGATCTTCTCTATCATGCCTAGACCACACACTGCCTTAGAGGTTTTGCCCACTCTACAATTCTGAAACCATGATCAAATCAACTCTGCTATTTTTTCTGAAATTATGTATCAATTCATTCCCATCACCCAACTCATTATCCCTGTAACTTTCAGGGACAAGTGGTTTTTACTGACCACAATGACCACTAATGACCTATGTGTGTTCTTACCTTTTATTTGAATATAAAGGCTTTGAGAGCAGGAACTATCTTTGTCTTTGTACTAGCATTGGTGGAACTTGGTCTATAATAATTACTTAACAAGTGAATCTTAATTCATTTTCATTCATTCATCGATATCTAATTATAGATACACCCTCTATTTCTTTCCTTGTCCCTTTACTATATATATATTCTCTTAACTTGATGAGCTCATAAGCTCCCATGGATTAATCATCATCTCTATGCAGATGATTCTTAAATCTATATATCAACTAATAAACATTTATTAAGAACCTATTATGTGCCAGGCACTGTGCCGAAAGCTAGAGGGTACAAAAAGAGACAAAATTTAGTCCCCGATTTCAAAGAACTTATAATCTAATGAAGGAGACAAGATGCAGAAAAATTTTTACTCAAACTATATACAGTATAAATGGGAAATAATTAAAATAAGGAAGGCACTGGTATTAAGAGGGGTTAGGGACGATTTCCTATAGAAGGTAGTGTTTCAGTTGAGACTTAAAGGAAGTCAGAGAGATCAGCAAGCAGAACAGAGGAGGGAGGGCATTCCAGGCATGAGAGACAGTCAGAAGAAATGCCTGTAGTCAAGAGATGGAACATTTCCTTCATGAAATAGCCAGCATCGAATTGGGTGTGCAAATCAAAAAACTAGAAAGCGAACAAATTAAAAATCACCAGATGAAAACTAAATTAGAGATTGTAAAAATTAGAGGAGACATTAATAAAATCAAAAGTAAAAGAACTGTTGAATTAATAAATAAGATCAGAAGCTTATACTTTGAAAAAAACAAATAAAATTGACAAAGTACTCGTCAATCTAATAAAAAAAAGGAAAGAAGAAAACCAAATTAATAATATCAAAGATGAAAAAGGAGACCTCACCTCTAATGAAGAGGAAATTAAGGCAATCATTAAAAATATTTTGCCCAATTATATGGCAGTGAAATAGCCAGAAGGCCAGTGTCACTGATTCTAAAAGTACCTGTTAGACAGTGAAATAGATGTAAGAAGACTAGAAAGGTAGGAGGGACAAGGTTGAAGGTCTTTGAATCTAGTGTTTTAGGAGCAATAGTAATTCTTCTCTAATCCTCTTGCATATTTCTTCATATTTTCCTCAAAATACAGATCCCTTCTCGATTTCTCTGCTTTTATCTAAGATCTGATGGTCCAGCCTGAGTAGGACTCAGGAAACTTTCCCTCTCTAACTCTTATGGGGAACACTTGTGGGTAACTTAACTATTACTGGGTTTAGAGAAAGGGGAGAAGGAGGACTGGCTGGACAGAGATAACAGACTGGCTAACAGACTGGATAACAGACTAACAAACTGGGGAAACACAAACCCCTCCAAAGAACAAGAAATGGGAGATTATGGATTGTCAGTTGATACCAACTGCTGCCACAGATGCAACTAGCCTGGGAGTCTGTGAAACTAACAAGTGAGTAGATTGGGACCAAAGAACTATAAAATACGTTTAATACAGATTATAGGGTTAGAAATGATGGGAGAGGTCATACTTAATCTAAAACACTAAGGATCAAATTCAGGGTTAAAAGTTGAAGATCTGGGAAATCCCTACACTACTCTAAATAGGCAGCTAAGACATAAGGGACAAATGGGATCTCACAGATGTGATCTGATGGTCTTGATCTGTGCCCAGTGTTTTCATAGTCAGGATAAAGATAAATGGAAAAACTTATATGAATTGATACAGAATGAAGTGAGCAGAACCAGAACAATTTATACAATAATACATTAGAAAGACAAACAAGTTTGAAAGACTTAACTGCCCTAAGCAGGATTCCAGAGGATTGAGGATGAAGCATGATACCCACTCTCTAACAGAGAAGTAATAGGCTCATAACAGTGAATGAGATATATATTTTGGACATGGCAAATTTGAGAATTTGTTTTGCAAAACTAGGCATATTTGTTACAAGGATTTTGCTTTTCTTTTTTTTCCTGGGGGTAAAGGGGAGGTATAAGGGAAAGAAAATAGATTTTTGTTCATTGGAAAAAATGTTTTAATTAAAAAAAACTAAAAACAGGGGGCAACTGGGTGGCTCAGTGGATTAAGGACCAGGCCTAGAGATGGGATTTGGCCTCAGACACTTCCCAGCTATATGACTCTGGGCAAGTCACTTAACTGCCATTGCCTAGCCTTACTGCTCTTCTACCTTGGAACCAATATACAGTATTTATTCTAAGACCGAAAGTAAGGGTTTAAAAATAGTAATTAAATAAAATAAATAAAAATAAAGATTTTTCCAATATATTTCATCCATAGAGCACCACCATTCTTCCTATAACCTAGGTGTATAACTTTGGCATTACCCTGGATTCCTCATTCTCTCTTGCTCCACATAATCAATCAGATGTCAACCCTTGCAATTCCTACTGACTACTCTCACATTGATACCATTCCTTCTAGTCACAGAACCACCACTCTAATTTAATCTCTTCACCTAGATTACTGCAAAAATCTACTAACTGATCTTCCCAAAGTATCTTCACTCTATAATCCACCCTCTATATAGCTACCAAAGTGATTTTCAAAAAGAATCGCCTAACCATAGCCATCCTCAACTCAATAAACTCAAATTGTTCCCTCTAGGATCAAATATAGTTTTGTTCAACTTTTAAAGTCCTTCATAAACTGTCCCCAACACATTGTCCATCTTATTATACATTATTTCCTTTCCCCTGTACGCTACAGACCAGTCAAATCAATCTTCTTGCTGTTCCCCATATATGACATTCCATTTCTCCTCTTTATACATTCCCATTGGTTCTATTTCAGGCCTGGACTATACCTCTATGTTATATCTATCTCTTAAAATCCCTTGTTTCCGTCAAAGCTCTCTTAAGACACATCTTCTACATGAAGTTCTTCCCAACCCCAACCCCAGTTGCTGGGGCCCTTCCTTCCCCCCGCCCCCGTCAAAAAATTGCTTTGTATTTACTTTGGGTATATTTTTATGCACTTATGTAAGTACATGTTATCTGCCTTTTCCCATAATTCACTAGGACAAAAAAGTTCTACAGCAGGGTCTGTTGCATTAATGTTTTTAAATATATAGTGCCTAGCACAGGGGCTAGAACACAGAAAATTCTTAATAAATGCTTATTGATTGATTGTATCATAACAACTCTCTTACATAGGTAATATAGGCATTATTCTCTCCATTTTATGGATAACAATAATGAGTCTAATAGAAGTTAACTAATTTGTTCAAGGTACCACATTAAAACTAAGTGGCAAGGTCTAGGATCCAAATCCTCAGAACCTTTTGATTTCAAAACTAGGATATGTTCTTGTTCTCTATAATAATATCAATGCTTATTTTGCAGTGCTATAACAAAAAAGTTAATGAATTCAGATAATTTTAAACATATATAATAACATACACACATAGATAAATGTTTGTGTGTATACATATGTGTATATATACATAATGTGTGCATATACGCATATAAGTTTTTATGTGTGTGAAACATAAAATAATGATGAAAGTGACAATTTGACAGCTTCAGGGGGCGGGGTTTACCTGTTTTTTAATGTGGGTAACTAAGAGAAAAAAATTCACATCATTTTGACCCATTAGAAGAGATCACCAGGATGAGAGATTGTATGATGTAGGAAATAGAAATCTGACTTGAAGCCAGGAAAAAGCCAGAAAGAAACACATACTGGCTTCAAGATCTGTGCCTGACAGAACCTGACTGTATGACAGTGGGCAAATCATTTAATCTCTCAGAGCTCTGGGAAGTTATTTAAAATCACAGACTACCGACTTCATTGGTAGTTTTCTCACTGTCCCTATGCCAAGGAAATCGCAAGTCTGTTCCTTCCGTACCCAGATATATGGAACCAGATTAGTACTCTTTCCTACCAATAAACATCCTACCTAAACCAAAGGTTTAGTTTACTAAACTTTTTTTAGTTGAGTAAACTTTTTGTTACTAAACACTAAAATGGACTTTTAAGAAATTAATATTTAAGATCAATTGAATATAATAATAATGTGTATTATAGTATTTATACAGCATTCTGAGGTTTCCAAAGCACTTCATAGGCATTATTTCATTTGCTCTCTCAAAACACCCTTATGAAACAGGAGCTGTTATTACTCTTATTTTAAAGATGAAGAAATGGCACCTGAAATGGTTAAGTGATTTGATCAGGATAATACAGCAAATAAGTGACTGATTCAAACTCATTCAAACTCTTGACTCCAGTTTCAGAACCCTATCTACTACATTATTTAGTGGCCAGAACCTGATTGAAATTTTAGATGTCAATCATTTATTTTCACATTGTCATGAATTTCTTAATTATCTATACTAAAATTATTTT
>NC_058132.1:236614993-236627453 GCF_016433145.1 Gracilinanus agilis | reverse complement strand
GGGGGGGGGGTGAGTGGGTAAGTATAAGTGTGTATGCACATCTGTATATTAAGGAAAATGTAGTAGAAAGATGACTTGTCTAGAAGTTCAAAAACATGGCTTCAAATTCTGGGTTCAAGTCTAACAAATTCTATTTGCTAGCTGTAGAATTATGAACAAGTCATTTAAACTTTCTAGATCTGTTTCCTTGTCTGGAACATGGGCACAATAGTGTTTGCACTAGCCATTCCCTATGGTTGTTAGAAGATGGTGCTTTATAAACTTTTAAGTCCTATATACATGTGAGTTATGATTATATAGTGCTTGTTTAAATCTATAAAACATATTATAATAGGTTATATATATATATATATATATTACAATATGCACTGTATGTACATGTATACAATACATTTCAGACTGTAAATTTCCAAAGAGCAGAAACAATGCCTGCTATCCTTTTTTTAGCATCCTGGAAAGAACATAAACTATGTTTATGGAGTCCCTAAAGAAACTTTCATGTAAAAATGGATTAAGGAACTGATTAAATAAAAGAATTTAAAGGATTAAGGACTTAATTAAGCATTCTTTTTTCTCTTAAGAATGATGGCATAGGCTCACCCGGTCTTGATATTAGGATAGTGGAAGGAAGAGGATTATTTGAAATTTTACAGTTTTCTTAGGGAAAGGAGGAATCAAAATTGAGCATTTCAGATCTACAGACCAATAAACTGATCAACAGACATTAGTAAGCACCTCTAGTGCCCATTTCTAACAGTACGTTTCTTTGGTTATTAAAATCAATGAACATTATATAAGCAAGAGTCATTTAGCCTTCCAATTTCTGAATAAATTTTCAGTGGATAATATATTTTTTAAATAGAATGACATCTTTTCCTAAACAACCAAAATAAACATTCTTTTACTGATTGGTTTGTGTGTGTGTGTGTGTGTGTGTGTGTGTGTGTGTTTAAATACTACAGTCTTCTATGATCACATAAATATTTATTTTTCTTCCATTGGTGCACATAGCAAGTTATTAAATCTTTTTCATCTCTTGTAGGTCCAAACTAGGAAGGCTTGAGTTAATTCCCTACTTCCATACCACCAACTAGGGATATTGAGAATCAAGAATTAATGGAGCAAACTTAGGGCACTTTGAGTTAACCTTACACTTCAGTGGATTAACCTCAGATCCTTTGACCAAAAAGTATATAAAAATAGTTTTAACAACTTTGGTGAGAGAGTTCTTGAGACTACAGGCAATATTCTTGACAACTGCTTTTAATCTCTCTGCTGGCAGTTTTTACCTATATTTACCTTCTTGGGCTTATTTTAATCACCTTGGGAATTGATTTTATCTGGGAGTTGTTGAATATGTTTTTATCAAAGGCATTGTTTATCTGACCCCTCAGCTTTGAGTGATCCATTGCATCAAATGTGGAATCATAATCAGAACATGATCCTAAGCAATTCTTGGCCTTGTCTTCCCTAGATCCTCCACTAAAGATCCACTCAACTTGCTAGAGGCCTCCCTATAAGTCTTTTGACATTCCATCTTAACTCACGCTGTCCATTTGTAATCCAAAATCACATCATCATCCCACTTCATTTTTTTAATCCTACATCTTTTAATCCACTTCTTAAGAATGTCACCATTTGAAACACATTGTTTCTTGTGCTATCATGAACCTAACCATTACCTCTAAGATGATCCACAGCATTCATTCCTTGCAGATTGTGATGTTGAAAGATCTAAACTATGGAGCACCACAGGGAGAAAATTTATGTTGAAAAAAAATAGAGTTTCAGCAAAATCCTATTCTTATGCCTCAGAATAGGGATGGAGGAAACCCATTGTTTTCAAAAATTACAAAGAGGAGAACATAAGTTCCAGCATGTTCAATCATGTCAGAAAGGCTTTGAATCCATACTGGCTATAGAATGAATTATTTTTTTAAGTCCAACTTAACTAAGATTCATCATCAGTAGGCTGATCAGTAGAAAATTAATTCCTTGGCCAAAACAGGCCAAAACAATCATGTACCTGCAAAAACATGTGCACATGCAGACACAAATATAAATATACATATATGTATGTGTATAACTATGTATATATGTACACATATAATCTCCAACTTATATGTAATTACCTCAAACTCTCAAGAGCCAATCAACAAAAAGAATAGAAATTTCAGATATAACAAGCAACCTAGTAAAATTTAAAATGCAGATCATTCTACTTCAAACAAAAATTAATGCAATTTTATCTTTTATTTCTGGTTCACCCAAGCAGCTCTGGAAGTAAGTAGATTGGTTAGACAGCAAAAAGCACCAACCAGTAGTAGAAATCATGAATAAAATTTTTAGAACCATGACAGATTTCTCCTTCAAAAAAGTGTTGGCTTCCAGGATACAAGAAGTAGTTTGAAAAAAGAGAGTGTCATTTCTTTATTTAGTTAAACTTCATATTCCATTAAGAATTTTTTGGTGCTTCAGGGAAAACCCTGAAGATGGAAATATTTTCTCCTTTTTCCTTAAGTTAATAAAAGATTCCCAGAAATCATTAGATTTCCTCTGATTTTCACAGTTCCTACAAAAATTATAGACATTATAACAATGATTTAAAAAAAACAATTTCTGCTAACATTCATGAAATACAAGTACAATGTCTTTAAATATAGTTCTTCTCTTTAACTTAGCCTCCAGGTACAAAGAACTTCCTTAATATCAAATTAAATTCTCTTTTTTCATTTTTTCATCCCCCTGGACCTCTTGTATCATTCGATATTGTTGGACATCCCCTTGTCTCTTGATTCCAAATCAATATATTTTCCTTATTTTTTTCCTATCCCTCAGACCACTCCTTCTTTGACTCTTTTGCTGGTTTCTCTTCCATCTTCTGATCCCTTAAGGTATGTGTTTCCCAAAGTTCTGTCTCTAATTCTAATTCTGTCTCTAATCTTTTACCTTTCTGCACCTTCTGCCTTCACTCATTATCTCTATATAGACAATTCCCAAATGTATCTCTAGCCCTAACATTTTTCCTGAAATTTACTTCTAACTAGTTGGATAACCCACCAGCATCTCAAACACAGCATGTCTAAATTGAAATTCTTAACTTTGCAAAAAAATCTGAATTCACTGTCCCAGTCATTAATATTCATTCAGTCACTCATGTTCAAAGTCTGCATTGTATTTGACCTCAATAAAGTAAAAACTCAAAAGTTTAGCAGTTGAGACCTTCCAAAATTTTACACTATCCAATATTTTCATTATGTGCAAAAATCTAATATTTCACATTGCTCCCTCATATATACTATTCCAGCTATATCTTACTATTTCCTCATGCAAGTCCTTTGCTTTCTACAACTCTGTCTTTGCTTCATCCCATTCTTTGTGCCAAGGATGTCCTCGTTCCTTTTCTATATCTTTCTTTTTTAAATTATCTTCATTCTTTAAGACTCAGATTACATATAATTTCTTCCACAAAGCCTTCCCAAATCCCACCGTCCATACTTGAACCATGAATAATATGTCCTTCTTTGGATATTCTGTATCTTTTTTCCTTTTCTGTAATTTCCTTTTGTCCTCTGGTTCAATTCATATCAAGAATGTCAAGATTGATATGATTCAGTTCCTCCAGTAATATGACTACTTATTGGTCATTGCATCAGTAGGTCACATTTAGGGTCTCAAAAGATAAATTAAATTTAAAGTCTATAGATAATTTAAAGATTGTGTAATTTTATACTCCCTTTCCCCCACTGACCATCCTTTACTGAAGAAGCCAAAGAAACCAAGAAAATTTTTATTTTTTTTTTCTCAAAACACCCAGGCTAACGAATTAGTCAGCAAGCAGCCATCTATTTGCAATGACTCTTGCTGTACGTAGCTAAACTTATCCTTAGAAAGCAGATACAATCTACTGCAGGAACCATGGTATATGTCATAATCTAGAAAATATTCATTCTTCTACTTGTTTTTTGCTCTGTAGATTGAATGATAGTTGATTTCAAGGAATAGACATCTCTGTCCTATGATACTCTGAAAATTAAGGCAATCAGCATAATGTCATCCAAAAATAGGATTATATGGGGTATTTTATTTGTAGGAAATCTCTCTTCCTTAAAAGACTATGGAAAGAACGTCCTGCATGACAATACCAAACATGTTTAGCAGACATGTCCCTATTTCATTTCTTACTTAATATTATCTTAACCTGAACAAAGTGACTTTTGTACTTGAATCTATGAAAAAAATCTTATATGATCTTAATATGTTCATGGAACTATTCTATCAAAGAAAGGCAACCTTACAGTTGCTTTGACTAAGCAAACATTTTTATGTAATCAGCAAACAATCAAAACAGCAGGAAATTATTTTCTCTATACTTTGTGGTCAGTTTTGTGACTATGAAGACGTTATAAATGTAGAAATGAAAATAAACTTTTTAAAAATTCTCCTTTCTTTACCACTTAAAGACAAGTTAATATGATACATACAAAAATATTTTAACTAGAAATTCAAATTCTTTTATTATGAGAATCAGCTTATAGATCATTTCATGTTCCCTTGCCTTTCAAAGTTAAACATTTTTCTTTTCTCTATGATTTTTGAACCAAATTTAGAATACCGACAGTTGCTTGAGCCAGGCAATGTGTCAGACATGCATTCTGCTGTCCTACACCAATCATCTATTTCAACCTAGTCCTCATATGTAGCACTTGCTCTTCCAGATATAAGTTGCTAATGCAGAAAATGTCAGTCAAAAAATTGAGGATAAAATATAAAAGAAACATTTGAAAAATCATCCCTAGACAAAATTGTGAAATCAAATTTTATCTTCAAAGTGCACAAACTCCACTCTGCCCAATTTTCCCATATCATCAATTTTAATGTCCACATTACCCTACCCCACCACTCCCAAGAATTGCAGTACTCAGTTGCTACTAAGTTTCTCCTGGAACTAAAAGAAAAAATATTTCAAACTCATTTATGCTAAAGTTTGAGTCATTTACCATATTCCCCATTACCAACATTTATATTTTAAAAGGAACTATCTGGAAATGCAACATAAGTAAATGACTGCTCATAGTTTAGGACAATGGAAAGAACACTGGAATTAGAGTCAGAGAATTGAATTTAAATTCCAACTTTGCTCTTTGTTTATGTATGACCATAAGTAAGTCACTTAACTTCTTGGGGCCTTGCTTGCTTTATCTTTAAATAAGAGAATTAGACTAGATTATCTCCAAACTACCTTCCAGCTCTAAATTCTATGATCATATGAATTCCAGGCATTAGTAGAGGGAATGTGTGAAAATACGAGCTTTTATACTACAGATTTTAACATGGTGGCAAGTGGCATTCTACCTATGTGTGAGATTAATTATGGACCAACTGTAATTCTCTTGGTACGTTTGAGGTCATTAGCAATGATCCTTAGAACAAGAAGGCAGAAAACTTTCTTTTCCTTTCCATCATGATTTTCTAGTTAAACTTGGCTTTACCATACTTTCTCATGTAAAAAGCTGACAAAACAATTCAATACAGCAAACTTATAGAAAGAAAGGAAGTCTTTAAAAGTACTCATTAAGAACATGGAAGATCCTGTCAGTATGCTTCATGAATTGTTCAACCGTAGCCCTTTTTAGTACAGCATGAACAATAATACCATCAAAATGACAATATTGGAGCCCTGAGCCTGATCACAAGACAAGAAGGAAATTGTCATCCTCCAAACCCATGAGAGAACAATTTTGCACACAAGGACACAGAATTTTATTGCATGACCTCAGCTGGTCAAAAGATATGAATGGACAGTTTGGGGGTAAAGAAATAAAATTCTTATGTAACTATATGAAAAAAATGCTCTAACTCATTATGGATTAGAGAAATGCAAATCAAAACTCTGAAATATCATCTCATACTTGTCATATTGGCTAAAATGGTAAAAGGGCAAAATGACAAATGTTAGAGGGGATATGGAAAAATTGAGACACTAATACATTGCTGATAGAACTGTGAACAGATGCAACCATTATGGTGAGCAATCTAGAATTATACTCAAAGAGTTGTAAAGCTATGTATCCCACTATTAGGTTTATTTCCTAAGGTAATCAAGGAAAATGGAAAATATATGTTGTAAAATATTTATTGCAGCTCTTTTTGAGGCAGCAAAGAACTGTAAAATGAAGAAATATCCATCAATTGCAGAATGGCCAACAAGTTAGGCTATATTATTATAATAATGGAATACAATTGTGCCATTAGAAATAACAAACAAGATGAACACCAAAAAAAAGTGGAAAGACTCATATGAAGTGATGAAAAGAGAAACAAGAAGAACCAGGAGAATATTGTACAGTATAACACCAACAATTGTATGATGATCAGCTATATACATGACGTAACTTATCAACTAGGCAACCGTATAGGACAATTCCAAGAAACACGTGATGAAAAAAGGCACCCATCACTATAGAAGGAGCAGATGAAGTCCCAATGCAGATTGAAACATGCCATTCACTTTATTTCCTTCATGAATTTTTCTCTAGTGTAATATGTGTCTTGTTTCACAACATGATGGAGAAATAAGTATGTATATGTATAATCTATATTATATTACCTACCTTTTTAGGGAGTGGGGAAGGGGAGAAAGGAGGGAGAGAATATGGATCTCAAAATGTCAGAAAATAAATATTAAGAATTGTATCAACATGTAATCTGGAAAAAAAATTTAACCATAAAAGGAAGCTGGAAAGGATAGAAGGACATTCTGGTACCCAGCCTGGGCATCTTATTCCATGTAGTTCAAACCAAGCAAAGCTGAAGATAGAAAGTGGAAAGTAGGGTGAAAAGTTTAGGTACTGCCCTCTATAAAGGAAAGCTTTTGGAAGAATTTAGAGCTCTAACCCCCAACTTTCCAATCAGAGAGAAGAGGAGACTGAGAGGACTGAGAAGGTGTTGAGTATCCAAAGATGACTTAAACCACTTTATGAAATTTCAAATGATAAGATCATCCTGGGAGGGACATCTAATTTGTATATTTCAATTGCATTTCTTTATTATAAGTAAATTTTTATACCAGGGTTGAGGTAGAAGTCATATTAATTGTATCCAGTAAATGTCCATATTATAAAAACAAAAGGCATGAATAGGACTTTTTAAAAATTATATTCAAAATCATTAACAGATCAGAACAAACACTTAAAGTTCATCATTTCATAATTGCTACTTATCATGTTCCTTCAGTCTACATAGCAAATAGCTCTGCAAGGCAAGAGGTCTTGATAAAGCCAGAAAAGCTTCAGGAATACATCAATTTAGAATAAGAGTATCTTAATCTTCATACATTTTAAGTCCAATTAAAAAGAAAAGTTGTCTCCAGATAGGAAGTGGGTTATAAAAAAAAATAATGATGACAGAAGAGTTAAGGAATATTGAAAAAATTGCCTTGAAATCAACATTTCTGCTTTTATCTCTCTCTAAATAGAGAGATATGTCATTTCAAAAACATAAGAAAAAGAAGCAGCCTGGAAACATGCAATTAAGTATCAGATGAGTTGCATTCAAACTTCACGGGGGGAGAAAAGCACAAGATTATTTTCCATAACTCTGTAAAAGTATAAGTACCTCATCCAATATGTAACAACTAAAGGGAGCCTGCAACCAACCTTATGATAGAAGGGAGAGATAGAGTCTATGAGGTCTAGCTCCCCCTCCTGCCGATTATACACTAAAAGACTTTAAGGGGGCGTCACCCCAAAACTGGGTGACCTGAATGGTTGTGCCATCCCACAGGAGTTGGGGGCAAGATTTCCATATAAAATGAGGTATGGGGTATTCCAATCTGATTCTGAATGAGGGTGGGGTTCACACAAGCCTCCCCCAAGGTCAGACAACTTCACAGCAGGGGGTCTGGCTTCAAGATGGAGGCAGCCAGACCAAGCTGTGGTTCCCCTCTCCCTTGTCTCTCAAGCACTCTGGAATGCTATCTGACTAATGAATGGCTTTTATTATTCACAAGTCAGAGATTGGGGAAAGGGATGAAGGGCAGAGGGATTTTGGAGTGCCCTCTTCACTATTTCTGTGGGGTCTGTCACTCAAGTAGGAATTTTTGGGGTTCCCACTCCTAAGCATCTCCCCTTGCCTCTTCTCCTTCCAACCTATTTATATTTTCTATTTCTATCCTTTTCTATAATTTCAAGTTAGACCAGAAAGGATCTCTCAGCAAGGTTGGGTAATGGGTGAGTCAATGGTAGATACCAATCTAACTGGGCTACAACAAGAATTTTTACCCTTAATAGGAGTTGCATGCTGGGAGGCAAGATGGTAGAGAAAATTACATTCGCTCCCCAAAACAAATTAAAAAAAAGAAAAAAAAATCTAAAATATCTCACTGGCAAAAAACAACTGCCCTGGAAAACAGATCCAGGAGAGATAATCTAGGAATCACTGGAATACCTGAAAATCACAATTAAAAAAAAGAGCCTGGGCACTACATCATCAAGAACAACTACCTCAAGGGAAAAATTGAAATTGAGAGAATTCAATGATCACTTCCTGAAAGTAAACCAAAAATAAAATACCCCGAAACTATTACAGCCAAATTCTAGAACTCCTAGACGAAGGGAAAAAAAATACTACAAGCATCCAGAAAGAAGCGATTCAGGAATCATGGAACCACAATCAGAATTACATAGGACCCAGCATCTTCTACATAAAATGACTCTTTTTGAAGGCATGGAATATGATATTTTGAAAGACAAAGGATCTAGGACCACAACCAAGAATTACATACCTAGCAAAACTGAACATAATCCACTAGGGGGGGAGAAATAACATTTAACAAAATGGAAGAATTTCAGACTTTCCTGACCAAAAAATCAGAGATGAAAAGAAAATTCGATAAGCAAATTCAATAATCAAGAAAAGCATAAAATGATAAAAATTAAGGGTATCAATATGGTTGAATTGAGTACATTTATATCTGGAAAGATGATCATTGAAATAATTTAGATATCCTTGATACGTGATAAAAGGAACCATTGCCATTAAAACAATATCAGTACTGAACATATATGCACCAAATGGCATAGTATTCAAATTGTTGTAGAACTTTCTGAGTTATAGGAGGAAATAGATAGTAAAACATTACTAGTGTGGGACCTCAACCTTCCTCTCTCAGTAGTAGATAACTCCAACCAAAAGATAAACAAAAAAAAAGTTGAGGTAAATAGAACCTTAGAAAAATATATGATAGACCTCTGGAGAAAATTGAAAGCAAATAAAAAAAGAATATACCTTTATTCTCAGTAGTTCAAGACATCTTCACAAAAACTGACTATATAATAGACCATAAAAACCTCATAACCAAGTGTAGAAAAGCAGAAGTATTAAATGTATACTTTTCATATCATAATATTTACATTCAACAAAGGGCAACAAAAAAGACTAGAAATTAATTGGAAACTAAATGATTTTATCCTAAAAAACAAATGGGTCAAAGAAAAAGTCATAGAAATAATAATTTCAATAAAGAAAATTTCAATGAAGACACAGCATATTCCAAAATTTATGGGATGCATCCAAAGCTATACTTAGGAGAGAGATGTATATGCCTACATGAATACATGAATAAAATAGAGAAAGAGCAGATCAATGAACTGAACATTGTTATATTCATAATCTGGGAAATGATGGATGGCACCTTGAATGACAGGGAAGGCAGTTGGAAGACACGGAATATTCCCAAGTGCCGTGAGCCAGGGCAAATGTCAGTTGGCTCCACAGTATAAACAGACCTGACAGCCACTTTGAAGGAGTCTCTCTCTGGGCTCTGTAGGTCTCTGGACAGGAGTCTCTGGACTGAGAAATCTCTGAGTGAGTGGTGAAGGGAGGCAGGGAGGTCTATGAAAAAGAGGGTAGGAATAGATCTGAATATTTTCTGAAAGATTGTGAGAGCTAGTGCATCACCAAACACTGGTAGTGAGGAAGCTGAGAGAATAAGATCACCAACACAGCTGCATCAATAGCATTCCCTATTCTCTGGTTTGGCTTTGTCCAGGCTGGGCCAAAGGTAGTGGAGAGAGTGAATCTCCAGCTTCCACCTGATTAATAGCCTCCAGTCCTGATTGTCAACTAGTTTATAGATAATAGATTGATAGGGTCTCCAATCCCCAATCCTTGTCCTATTTATCATTTCCTTGATATAGATAAAGAAAGTTCAACAAGTACCTTCCTGAGTGGCCCTTATATCATGACCCTTGGGGAGGGAGTCAAACGCAGTCAGATACCAATGTCATCCAAGGCAAATCAACAGCTCAATAATAATATATCCAACCCCAGGTTGGACCTGGAAAGGTTACCCTTCTATTTAACCTCTCGAGGGTCCTTCTTGGGCAACTGTTAGAGAGAAAGGGGTACATCAACATCATTGTACATTTATATTTCCCTAGGACCCTTTTTTTAATAACAACATACAACCAAAAAAACTAGAAAAAGAACAAATTAAAAATTCCTAATTAAACAACAGGTTGGAAATCCTGAAAATCAAGGCACAAATTAATAAAATTGAAGATAGGAAAATCATTTAACTAATAAATAAGGCAAGTAGCTGGTTTTATGGGGGAAAATGGGTAAACTATTGACTAATTTGACTGTTTTTAAAAAGAAAGAAGAAAACCAAATGACCAGTATCAAAAATGAAAATGGCAAAATCATAATCATTGAGGAAGAAATTAAAGCAATTATTAGAAGTTATTTTATCCAACTATAGTTCAAAAAAACCTGACTAATTGAGATGGATGTTACAAAAATGTAAACTACCCAGATTAGCAAAAGAGGAAATAAAATAAATAACTCCATCACAGAAAAAGCAATTAAACAAACCACCAGAGAATTATCTAAGAAAAAGGCACCAGCATTGGATGGATTCACAAGTGAATTCTACCAAATATTTATAGAACAATTAACTTCAATACTAAATAAAGTATTTGGAAAACAAGGGGAAGAGGCAATCCTTCCAAACTCTTTTTATGAGACAAATATGGTAATAATATCTAAACCAAGAAGAGCTAAAACAGAAAAAGAAAATCATAGACTGATCTCTCTAATCAGCATTGATCTAAATTTTTAAATATAGTATTAGCAAGGAGATTACAGCATTATATTTCTTTTTTTAAAACACTTAGCTTCTGTCTTGGACTCAGTACTGTGGTTCTAAGGCAGAAGAGTGATAAGGGCTAGGCAATGGGGGTTAAGTGATTTGCCCAGGATCACAAAGCTAGGAAGTGTCCAAGGCCAGATTTTTACCCAGGACCTCCCGTCTCTGAGTTTGGCTCTCAATTCACTGAGCCATCTAGCTGCTCCTAACACATCATAACAAATGATAAACAGAATGAGTTTTTAAAAACCTATAAAGAATTTATGAATTGATAAAAAGTGAAGTGACTAGAACCTGGAGAAAAATTTACATAGTAACAGAAATATTATATGATGATCCCTTGTGAAGGACAAAATTTTTATCAGCAAAGCAAGTTCTTAAGATATCTGCAAGAGTCCCATGATGAAAAATGCTATCCACCAGCAAAGAAGGGACTGTAGGGGTCTGATTTCAGATCAAAGACTCCTTCAAAGTGGCTGTCAGGTCTGTTTATACTGTGGAGCCAACTGACATTTGCCCTGGCTCACGGCACTTGGGAATATTCCATGTCTTCCAACTGCCTTCCCTGTCATTCAAGCCCAACTGCCTTCCCCTTTATTTCCTTCATGAGTTTTTTTAATCCTTTGACTTCTGTGTATTGGCTCCCAGGTGGAAGAGTGGTAAGGACGGGCAATGGGGGTCAAGTGACTTGCCCAGGGCACACAGCTTGGAAGTGTCTGAGGCCAGATTTGAACCTAGGACCTCCCATCTCTAGGCCTGACTCTCAATCCACTGAGCTACCCAGCTGCCCCTCATGAGTTTTTTATTGTATCATGATATATGTCTTCTGTCACAGCATGAGCAATATGGAAATATATATATATATACACATATATATATATTTTGCATGAAAGCACTAGTATAACCTCTATAAAACTATTTACTACCTTGAGCAGTAGGGAGTGGGGGCTGAAGGAAGGGAGGGAGAAAACCTGAATCCTAAAATGTCAGAAGACAATTATCAAAAATTGTTTCTACATGTAACTGAATTTATTATCTTTTTAAATGTGTTTATGTCCCTGTACCAGAGCCAAAACTAGGGTAAGTTGGCTGAAACTTTGCCTGGGAAGCTTAATTTAGAAGGAACTTGGAGTACTTATACTTCTTTGGTACAATACTTTTCCAAACTACCCATTCCCCACCATCCCAGCATTTGTCTCAGTCTTTTTCTGTACATCTGTTTTGCTTTTGTCTTTTTCCTGTTTCTCTGAGAGACAGAGACAAGACAGAGAAACAGAGAGAGAAAAAGAGAGAGAGAGAGAGAGAGAGAGA
>NC_058132.1:236569013-236614791 GCF_016433145.1 Gracilinanus agilis | reverse complement strand
GAGAGAGAGAGAGGCAGGCAGGATTTGAATGCCAGTCCTTCTGACGTCAGTCCTCCAGACAGTCCCTGTACCACAGTAGCATAATCACTATGGCCACTAGTGTAGCCTGTGACAGCTATGGCCCTAACACTATCTCCTTAGACTTTCTCCAGTCTCTTTTATACTTGTGTCAGATGTCATGGGTCAGTCACATGGTACCATTCTTAAGAAATCCTAGAATCATCCTTGTGGCTTCCAAGGGGTTATCTAATGCTCAAGGAATTTGAAAAAAAGAATTTTTAAACATTTGTAGCTTTGTAAAATTATAGCATTTAGAGCAGGGAAGGACCTTAGAGATCATCTAATTCAATCTTCTCATTTTACAGATGAGGAAAAAAGTGACTTTCCCAAAATCACACAGAGTAAGCAGAGAGCTTACTTGCAGTCCTCTTACTGCAAATCCAAATTTTCTTCAATCCCAAATGTAATTACTCATACCTGAGGTAGCAATTACTTTGGATATTTCAGGGGACCTCCTAGATCACAGCCCTTCTATATGATTAGATAGAAATTTTCACTGAATTTTGCAAGTGGTAGATAGCCAAAGAAATTCTATCCAAATCCACTTTACAGGAATGGGTTGTATGATCCCCATCAAAGAATACAAGGGAGTCACAGCATTAAGAACTACAGCTCCTGAGAAAAATTAAACCTCTCCTACTAATGCCAAGGTTCTCTAGGAAGCCCCACAGCCCTGGAAAGGTTGGAATGACCCAGCGGAGGTTCTTCTCCTTCTTGATCCCCTGTCCTTTGACAATGGGCCAATGAGCAGGCTCGAGGCCAAGGCCACTTTTACCAGGTTGGATTTTGAAATTGTCTGACCGTGTTATTTTCAGTGTCTCCAAGCTCAGCACCTGCTCCTTGCTTTCATGAATAAGTTTCTGCAGAAGAAAGTTGATGAACCAGATCAAATGACTGAAGAAACAGCCTGAACAGACTGGACCTAAGCAGTGCAGTAACCCGAGAGCCTGGGTGCTTGGCTAGCTCTCCCAGTGACTGCACCAGCTGCACACTTCCCCTCATGCTGGCCCTGAGCCTGAAACACCTGCAAGAGAGATTCGCTGAGGAACTGGCCATGCAAACTGCAAGGAGGCCCTTGGGAGCAACAAGAGTCTTCTCCTCTTTATCTTCTTCCTAAACCCCTTCCTTCCTTCCTTTCTATTTTAATTTGATGCATGTGACTATTGTTATTTATTTCTGTGGTTTCAGACCTTTTTACATTCTTTAAATTTATTTGTAGACAGAGAATGTTAGCAACTTTAAAAAGAAATAGTTAAATAGTGTCAGTAGTGGTCCAGGGTGCCCCACAAGGGCTCTGTGATTACACGGACCAGGTTTGATTCCAGAGGTATGACCCCAAGCAGTCAATTTCTCTCTTTTAATTTTTTGCCTCTTTCCTAAAAATTTTCTCTGGGGAAATATCCAAAATAAAGTTTATGGATGGCTTGTGTCTGGCTTTCCCTAACACAGGTAACAGCATCCTCAACCCCCAATTAGTCACTTTGTGTACAACACAATACAGGCATTAGGTGTGAAATAGCCTTTATTTTATTAATCACTGAAAAGACATACAATGTAAACAAATACAGAAACATAACTCATCAGTTGGTAATTGTCTGAAGCCAGATTTGAACTCAGGAAAATGAGTATTCCTGATTCCATGTCCAGCATTCCATCCTCTACAGCACTGAGCTGCCCTTCCTGCTAGGTTAACCTTTTCCTAAAGTGTTTTCCTTTCATGTCACCCCTCCGCCCAAAGTATTAATAGTTACCCATTAGTTACTGAATAACACCAAAATTCTTCAGTAGAGTATGCAAAACCCAATTTATCTTTTCAGCATTATCTCCTATTCCTCTTCTTGACCAGTCCTATCCTTCTGCAATTGCCCCAACATATTTAATGAACTTCTACATTTCAGAGCATTTATTCATAGGTTTAGACTATGTCTTTAGGCTTTAGACTATGCTTTGGTTTTTACAAGTCCCACCACCAAAATAATTCCTTCCCTCTTACGTTCCCCATCTCACTATTCTTAATCATTTGATTTCTATATATTCTTCATGGCCTCTCTTTCCAGAGACTATTCAACATTGTTTCCATTTTTTGTCATCTTGACCAATTTGTTGGATGTGAAGTAAAATCTCAGAGGTAATTTAATTTTAATTTCCTTTTTTTAGTGATTTGAAGCATTTTTCCCTTTGGTCATTAATGATTTGCAATTCTTTTAAATATCCTTTTATTATTTATTTATCAAAGAATGTTCTTGTTATTATATGTTATTATAATTTCCTTTCATATGAGACAACAAATTTTTATCTTATATATTTGGTGCAAAGATTTTTTTACCATTCAATAGCTCCTTTTCTTATTCTACCTGCATTGGTTTTATTAATGCAATAGATTTTAATTTTCTGCAATGAAAATTGTCTATTTCGGGTTTTGTTGTTTTTTTGATAGAAAGATAAAGTATCAGGAATTTCAAATACTATTTTGCTTTTTTGTGTAACAAACAAATCACAAGCAATTTATTTGTTTTTAATTTCATGGCAAAATTAAAACTGAGCTTCTCTGCCTTCTCTCTTTTGTCAATTGTAATCATTTCATCATCTCAAATAGATCTTCGATGCAATAACAACAACAAAAAAAAGCTCTTTGTTTTCTTTGGTTTTCCTTGTCAAAGGAAACTCGCTGTGACTTTTATCACCCCTCAAGCTTTCTTTACAGGACCATGCTACATACTGTGCTCTTGTTTCCCAGGAACTAAAGTCAAGTCAAGCTTATTCTACAACTTACAGACTATTTTGTTCCATTTTTTAGAAGCATCAACAACTTTTTTTTACTTTTTACAATTCTATGCTACATCTCTCATTTTCCATCATCTTTCAAATAGTATTGAGTATCTCAGCAATCACATCGGCCAGTTTGTTTTTTTTTTAGTGCCCATGAAAATCATTTATCTGGGCCACATGACTTCAAATTATCAAGGAAAACAAAATGTTCTCTTACCATCTCCTAATTTACCTACCCTTGCTTTTATCTTCTATATATAAATTCTTTAAATGAATAACATATTTGAAAAGTTATACCTATGTGAAGAAATTTAAGTATCAGAAAGAGTAAGCATGGTGCAAAGCAAGCTCTGAAGTGGTTACTGTACATCACCTCAGCTTCTTCAGACAGTTCCTATCAAGCACTGCAATTATTTCCCTTTGTATCTTCACAATTTCATTCTTGAGAATTTCTAATTTCATTCTTAAGAATTTCCCATCATTCTTGGACTGACTTCTGCAAAATCTAGTGCATGGAATCTTCCCATCCTTTCTCTCAATGCTTTAAAATATGTTCTTTCAAAAATTAAAATGCTTAGTATACTCTGCCTGGTTTTCCTCTCCTCTCACAAATCCTGGAAGGTAGTGTGGTCAGTCCACTCCTCTCTTCACTTGGGTTTCCACCATTCCCACCCCAGCATCCCGGTTCTTCTCCATTAGTGAGAATCATATCCAACTTAGATTTCCCCCTTATTAATTCCTCTACCTTTAGAAGGATGAAATTATCAGATGAATCAAAAAGTTATTGACTGTTCTACTTTAAGAGAGCTCCATCAGATGTCTGAATAACTTGTCTGCCATCATTACTATATTATGTATATTATGTTTCTGTGCCAAGTTTGTGATCTATTCCCCATAAATCTTCATCTATTTCCTCTTTCTAAGTGATTCTATTTCTCTCTCCTTTGAATCAACTTAACTGCTATTCTAGGCCACCCATTTTTCTTTTGTTCCTAGTAGTAATAAAAACAACTTTAGAAAACTTCAAAATGGTGACATAATTTCTTTATGATAGGATGTCTTAAGGGATCTTTTAGATTGTACTGTAATGTGAATGCAAGCTGTGGAAGGAGAAGCCCTGGCAGGAAGGACAGGCAAAAAGTTTAAATTTTAATAAATAGTGCTACTTCAGCTTCTTCTTTGACATGGAGTTTCTTTTAAAATATTTTCAACCAGTCATCATACAGCATGATCAAACGGATATCCATCATCCTCATTTACTTTGTTTTACATACACCGCAGTTTATCAATATCCTTCCTAGAACATAGAAGCCCAAACTAACTATGACACTTTAGACATATTCTTACATGGGCAAAGCACAGCAATGGAGGAATCATTTCCCCCATATCTGTCTTTGAGACAATACATCTCTCTTAAAGAAATCTAAGGCGATATGGTACATTAGAAGAATTGTGTAGACAAGTTAACTACATTTCTGCAGTTATCATTCATCATTGTGGACAAGAAGGGAAGATGTGGGTTAGATGATAGCATATTTGGTGAATTTGGAAGTAGTTTAATAACCTTACCTAAAGTGTAGTCATTAATGAGTATTGTGCTATATTGTTCTGGAATTCTGTTCTGGAAACTGTTCTCTAGTTTTATACACCATCCCTTCACCTACTCTTGCTTTTATCCTTCTGGAGACTCTGCCACCTCCCCTCTCAAAGGAAATGGCTTAGAGTTGGAAAAGTCTGTTCCTACACGAGATAATGGGGAATTGAAGAGAAAAAATGGCTTAAACATTGCAATTAAGGAAATGAGGGGTATGTAGATATAGTCTCATCTATTAAGTTGTTAATCTGCCATAATTACCTATGTACTATGTTCCTAATAGTACTAATACCATAAAAAGTTTCTCAGTTTCAGGCACAATTCTAATTAGGGTCTTCTTGTCCTTGGAGTGGGGAGTGGGAGGCAGAAATCAGTTCACTAGGTTACTTTACCACTACCATTGCCTATCCTTCCTGCCAGGGCTTCTCCTTCCATAACTTGCATTAACAATACAGTATAATCTAAAAGATCTCTTAGGACATCTTATCATAAAGGAATTATGTCAGCATTTTGAATTTTTCTAAAGGTGTTTTTATTACTACCAGTAACAAAAGAAAAATGGATGGCCTATAAGAGTGGGTTGTAGAACTAGCTTCAGAGTTATGAAGACTTGCCTCTGACACATGCTGGCTAAGAAAATCCTTTAACCTCTCAATATTCAGGCAACCTTTCAAGAATGGAAATTGTAAAAAGTGTGGCTCTCCACATTGGAAAAGAAAATTGCTCCCAAAGATTTCCTTAAATCTGGTGAAATTTCAGGTCTGACCAAAAACAGAAAAAAAAATTTTTAAGGAGAAACCAATAGAAGAGGTAGAGTCAAGAGGGTAGAGGGAAGCCAGCATTTTACTAACATGCCCTTCTCCAAAACAATCTGAAAATGATGCCAACTCTAATTTTGGAAAGTAAAACCAATTAAAATTCACAGTGAATCATTTTTCCTGCTTAGGCCAGGTTTGGAAAACAAACTTCTTTTGGAAGAAAGGTCTGTGGACACTGGAGTGGGGGCTGGTGTAAAAAGGTAAAGGAAAACCCTGTGCTGCTGATATAAATGACTGGTCAAGTGGTTTGGGTGACTTGACTTGTCATAGTATTCCCTCCTTTAGAACAAAGATCAAATGGCTACCCTCTGTCTCTGTCTGCTAGAATGGTGGGCAAGGTGATGCAGCAGTCTATATCAGAATAGAGAATACTTCAGGAGAAAGGCATAAATTTTTGGCTAGGGAATTTTGCTTTAACCTAGCCCCGCTTTAGTATCCTCCTCTGAACAATGCTGCTGCCAGAGAGAGTAATGTTGAGCGACTCAGGAGGTTTGACTTTTACCTGAGTCTGTGAGAGCTCTCACTCCTGGAAAAAAACCTCAACCCAACAGTCATCCTTTGATCTTCTTCTGTTAATAAATCTGACTGCTTTTCCTAAATGTTGGTTGAAGTTTATAACAAGGATATTAAGGGACAAGGATTGGGGCAAGAGGGAAATAGGGGTTTCCTCACCGAAGGTAATGATCAGATTTAGCCCTCAGTTAAAAGCCCTGGGTTGGCCTGAGCCTCTCTGTCTGATGATGAAATTGGTTATGGCTAACCTAGACTAAATATGAAAGAGTATAGTCTCTAGAATTAGCTGGTAAGGGACAGATGATCTTCAGGCTTGGCTCAGTCCCCCTCAGGGTGACCCCTTTGAGATAAATGGCCATAGATCTGATTTACATAGATATTCCTTCAGTCTAGAACAGCAAGATGTCTTCAGGCTAATGGTTTCTCTGAGCAGTTGGGAATCACAGTTATAGGGGAAATTTCTAGTCCTCCAGAATTCCTGGGAGATGGCTCTCCTTTCTAGGTCTAAGACCAGACTTCCCTCAAAAGTCCATTAAGTTTCCCAGCAGCCCCTTGCTTGAGAGTTCCAAATGACCTTTGGCCCCTTCTCAATGCCTCCTGCATTCCATGGCATATCTGTGTCAAAAATCCATTCCTTCATCTCATCCCCTTTCACGAATGCCTGACTTTCCCAAGGTCAGTGCTCATGAATCTTAATTCTTATCTTAATTAAATTCTTACTCAATGCTATTTTCTAATCCCCCCAAAATAAAAAAATCTCCCTCTACTCTATGCTATTTTACTCCTATCTTAACTATACCTAGACTAGTGTATTCCCCAAGAAAGATATATTTTAGGAATTTGGGGTTTACAAAAATGACCACAGAAAACAAAATGCAAATGTTGTACATAAGAACATACCAAAAATCAACAACACTACTATTCCTATTCCTTGTTTTTACAATTCTAGACTAATACAACAATTCTTTATCTATGCTTATCACCATGCAAAAATATAACCTTAACTATAAATCTTCCATTAACATAATTTCAGCCAAGGCTTTCACAAAGAACTTCATCAAGGAAAAACTGTTTTGCCAATGCAGTTTAAATTCTATTGCTAAGCATCCTAATAACCTATGAATTGACTATACTAACCCTTAACCTTAACACTAAATTGTCACAATGCCTTATGCTATTTTCCCTATCCTATTCTATACATGATCTATGTACAATTTATCTACAAGCTATGATACACTATTCACAATATAATTGCAAACCTATGTTACAAGTATTTATAATTTTTACAGAGAGTATGTACAAAATATACAAACAATTATTCATCCCTGATACTAATCACACAGGAACATCTATTGATTTTCCTATCTGAATAAGGCCTTATGGATCTCGCTAAGTATTTACATATTTACCATTATTCCAATCACAGACTATCATTTATCTATATGAGGTCATTAAATATATCAGTTTGTGAATTATGTAGACTAGTGATTCCCAAAGTGGGCGCCACCACCCCCTGGTGGGTGCTGCAGAGATCGAGGGGTGCGGTGATGGCCACGGGTGCATTTTTCTTTCCTATTAATTGCTATTAAAAATTTCTTAATTAATTTCCATGGGGCTAAGTAATATTTTTTCTGGAAAGGGGGCAGTAGGCCAAAAAAGTTTGGGAACCACTGGTGTAGACCATTTTATGTTGTGTTGCATGTGATACTTACATCTGTCTTCAGACTTCCTCTTCTCATTGTTGCCTGAAGTTTCTCTTTAGTCTTCCAAGTTATGTACTTGTTGAATGTCCCTATGATGTAAAATATTGTGTGTTTGTAATCTATATTGCATTTTATCTTACATAAGTTCTGGTTATCATCTGTCCACTTCTTATTTACAAGTTCAGAGAGATTTTACTGTCTCTGTTAGCTATCTAAAAATTCCTCTGTCTGTTCTTGCAGCTTTTGTTCATTCTTTTCCTCTGGGCTGATATTTCTTTTCTTCCTGCGTTGTTTCATCCCCTTGTGAGTATCGTTGCCTGTTGTTTAGCTTTTTGTCTATTGTCTATATTTGACTATTGTCAATCTTCTCCTTCTGGAACTAGCTTTTCATTTTGATCTGTTTGTATTGTTTCTGATTGATTTTCATTCTCAGCACTTTCTCTATCATGTGTATTGGTATTTTGATTTTCCCTATTGGTGTAAGGGTTTTCAATCTTTGTGTGGGAACTGTGAATCCAGGAATTTTTTTCCTGACAATTTTACTGAAGTTGGTGTAGTTAGTAGAATTTCAAATGGCCCAACCCATTTATACTCAGTAGCTGTTTTTCTATTCAAATTCCTCACATAGACTTTATCTCCTAGTGTGATATTGTGCAAAGAAAAATCCAACGGTATTGTTTGTTGGATGACACCCATTTCATGCAGGTTGTTTTTATCCTGGATTGCAATGTTTTTATGTATTTTGCAAACTGGCAATCTCCTCCTATCATTGATATGTAGCAAGGTTTGCACATTTTGTCTTCCCAAAATGACTATATAGCATCTTGAATAGAGAAAGATGTAAGTATCTACTCGGACAAGTTCTGAGATGGAACAGAACCAAAGGTAGTATTTCTGTCCATTTCAAGTGAGTCTCTGAACAAATCTTGTCAATGAGAGTCTTAACCTCTCTGTTCAGTCATCTCTCAACTTGACCCGAGCTCTGTGGGTGATAACATGTATGAAAACTGGCTTTTATTTGCAAGTTTTCATAAACTTCTTTCAGCATGGTTTCTGAAAAATGAGATCCCTGATCTGAATCCAGTCTGCATGGAATTCTGAATCTAGAAATAATCTCCTTCAGTAGCACTTTTACTTCAAATGCTGCTGTACATTTCTTAGCTAGAAACACTTCTGGCCATCTAGTCAGTCTGTCTACTATCACTAGGCAATACTTAAACCCTTTTTTCTCTAGGCATACTGATGTAATCTATCTGTATGCATTCAAATGGAGTGTAAGCTAGTGGTCAACCCCCAAGACCTTTCTTTTTGAACGCTCTCTGGTTGAATTTCATACAAATTTTGCACTTGTTACACACTTTTATTGCATATGATGAAATTCCAGGAACTAGCCAAAATCTGAGGACTGTATCAATCACCACTTGAGTCCCATCATGTGTTTTCTCATGTATGGCATTGCATACTTGATAGAACAACTTTGTAGGCAAGATGGGTTTGCCCAAGTCAGAAAACAATATTCCTTCCATCTCCCTGGCCCTAAAGTTCTTTTTTCATGTCGGAATTTCCAAATCATGATAGGCATTAGTTAGACCTGGCTCTTCAATTACTGAAAAATTCAGGACATGTATCAGCCCTCTTCTTGCTGTATACCTGGATATGATATTGGCCCTTTGATTTCCTTGGGACACTAAGTCTGTTCCTAAGCTGTGAGCTCGACAGTGCACTACTGCCACCTGTTTAGGCAATTGTATGGCCTCTAAGAGTTCAGCTATAAGTTTTTCATACTATATTTCTTTGCCTGACCTGGTCAAGAACCCTCAATTCCTCCATATCTCTCCTGCTGAGTGAATTACTGAAAAAGCATATCTGGAATTGGTGTAAATATTTACTCATTTGTCTTTCTCTAGCTTACAGCCATGAAGCAAAGCAACAAACTTGGCTCCTTGAGCACTTATATCTTTAGGCAATGATCCAAACCATAATTTTTCTGATTGAGTTACCACTGCCACAGCTGAAAATCTTTCCCCTTCAACCACAAAACTGGATCCATCCATGAAAATTTCCAAGTCTGGATTTATTAATGGAATGTCTTTTAAATCCATCCTGGTCTTTTCCACTAATGATATGGTTTGCTAATAGTTATGGATTGGTTCTCCATTGAGTGGTAAATCTTGGAGAGTAAAGATGGTGGATTTAAGACATTACATCTTTTCAAAGTGATGTTTTCATTGCTCAGCAACACAATTTCATATTGGGAAAGTCCCTGCTGGGTGAAAACTTGCAGATTACACCTTTTTAATATTGTGTCCAGCTAGTGGGCAGAATAAACACTGAGTTTGGATCCTAACAATAAATCTATTTCTGTATCATGAGTGCTATAGCCTCGACAGCTCTAAGACATGGGACCATTCCTTTGGCTACAGTATCCAACTGTGAGCTATAATAAGCCACTGGTCTAAAATTAGGTCCTAAGGATTACACTAGAACTCCTGATGCTACTGTCATAATCTGGGATTCCTAAGGCAGGGGCTGTTATTATTGATTCTTTTAATTTTGCCAATGCCTACAGATGTTCAGCAGTGAGTCTCAGAGGTTCTGTGATTTCTTTTTTGTTTAGGTCTGTGAGACATCTGGTTATTTGGCTATAACCAGAAATTGACTTCCTACAGAACCCTGAGACTTGTAGAATTGCTCGAAGTTGCTTCTTAGTTTTTGACACACTTAGATTTCAGATGTAAGCTACCCTTTTCTTAGATTTTTGCCTTGTTCCCATCTCCAAAATGAACCCTAAATATTTGACCTTATGCATCCACCATTGCAATTTAGATTTATACACTTTATGAACACTTTTGTAAAGTTCAATTAAAAGCTTTGTACTATCCCAGAGACAAACTTTCTAATTGGGACTATCCAAAAGAATATCATCAACAAACTGTATGGAGATACTTTCTTTGAACACAATGGATTTTAGATCTTGTTTTAGGATCTGGCAGAACAGACTCATACCATCCTTGTGGAAGACAGGACCACAATATTGATTGCCATTCCAAGTAAAAGCAAAGATCTTCTGGCTCTCCTTATCAATGGGTATTGAAAAATGGGCAGAGTCGAGATCTATCACTGTATACCATCTAGCTTTACTTGGAATTTAAATCAGAATACTTGTAGGACTTGGAATGACAAGGTGAGACTTGAACACAAAATTGTTACTGCTCTTAAATCTTGAATGAATCTCTACTGTAATCTTCCTTAGGCATCAAGCTTTGCTTTTTTAATTGGCATTATGGGTGTATTACATTCAGATATAGCTGGAACTAGGATTTTTGTTTCAGGAAGCCTTGGATTATCGGTGTCATTCCATCTGTCAGTTTTTTGCTAAGTCTGTACTGAGGAATTCTAGGTAGTGTACCTTCCTTTACTTTGACTTTCACTGGTGTTGCAGATTTTAACAACCCAACTTCTACTGAATGTTTAGTCCACACCCTGCCTGGTATTTCACTGGGAATCTCAACAATTGCACTTCTCTCCTGTTCTTGTCCCTCTTCCAATTGCTCAAAAAAAAGCATTGGATAAAATTTCAGTGCATTTTGGGGCAAGTGTAGAAAAATTTTCCCAGATGGATTACAGTGGATTGTAGCTCTTATTTTATATTTAAAAATCCATGCCTAAAGCTGAGAGGGCACACGACACTGTGACTTAGACAAAAACTGCTCCACAGCTCCATAGGATAGGCAGAGAGCCTGTTTACCTCACCCAGACTTTTTTTGGGGAATATGGCATTTGACATTATTCTTGACAATGTTCAGGTCGTTTTACAACAAACTTATGGAAGCACATTAAAAGTTACCTAAACTTGTAATAAAGAGCTTGGTGAGAGAGAGCCTGGAGCTCTCTTCTAGCTATGCCATAAGTGCTTGTGAGGTATTTGCAAAGTGCATGATAGTAATGCTCTGAGTTTTTATAATTTTGAATTTCTTTTTAAACAGAAGTGTTTTGTACATTTCTTTCCAAGAAGTGCCAAATTTGTCAGTATTGCATGTAAATAATTGTGTCAATTCTTTTACTGTAGCATAGACTCTATTTACAAAATCTCACCCAGACGTCTGAGAAAGAAATAATAATAATGGCAAGCCAGGCACAAGATCCTCCAAAGAGAAAGATCAAGAAGAAATCTTTAACACTCGCCAACTTTTATACAGAAAAAAATCAAGACAACAGAGCAAACAGCAGAGAACAAACAAGTAATCACATCCAAACCTTCCCCAAAAAATTAAAATTGCTCACAAGCTATTGAAGAGTTCAAATCTGAGATCATGAGAAAGATGGAAGAGATTTGGCAAGAGAAGTGGGAAATAGCTCAAAATGAAATTAACAGGTTAAAAGACAGAAACTCCCAATTGAAGAAAGATGACCAAAAATCAAACTAAATAATAAGCAAATTGGAGGAAACCATGATAAACAGAATAGGCGAAATCGAAAAGGAAAATCAAAATATTATAGCAGAAAACCAGTCTCTAAAGACCAGAATTGGGCAATTAGAAGCGAATGATCTCTCAAGATAGCAAGAATAAATAAAGTAAAGTCAAAAGACTGATAAAATAAAAGGAAACATGAAATATCTCACTGAGAAATTGACAGATCAAGAAAACAGGTCTAGAAGAGACAATTTGAGAATCATTGGTCTTCCTGAAAAAGCAGAAAACAATAGAAATTTGGACTCCATACTACAAGAAATTATCCAACAAAACTGCCCTGATGTTCTTCAATAAAAGGGTAAAATAGACTTTGAAAGGATCCATATATAACCCTCTACACAAAACCCTGAAAAGACAACCCCCTAGGAATATAATAGCCAAATTCAAGAGCTTCCAAGTAAAAGAAAAAAATTTTAAAAGAAGCCAGAAAGAGACAATTCAGATATCAAGGAGCACCAATCAGGATCACACCAGATGTGGCAGCCTTCACATTAAAAGACCACAAGGCTTGGAATATGATATTCAGAAAGGTAAGAGAACTGGGTCTACAACCAAGGATCACCTACCCATCAAAACTGACTATATACTTCCAGGGGAAAGTATGGGCATTTAACAAGATAGAAGATTTCCAAGTATTTGCACAGAAAAGACCAGGGCAAAATGGAAAGTCTGATATCCAACTACAAAAACCAAGAGAAACATGAAAATGTAAATAAGAAACAGAAGGGAAAGAAAGAAAACTCTTATTTTTAAATTTGCCTCTTTAAGGGCTTCAATAAGATCAAATTATTTGTATTTCTATATGGAGAAACATTATGTATAATTTTCAAAAACTGTATTCACTATTATAATAATTAGACGAATTATTCATAGGGAGAGGTAGGAGTACTATATGGGCTAAGATGATACGGGGGCGGGGGGAAGAAGGCGGTGAATAGTATATGGCACCAAGAGAAAATTGAGTGAATAAGAAAAATAGGATATTCTATACCACACAAATAGGGAATGGGAAGAGGAGTGGATGAATACTATTATAAGAAGGAGAGGAAAAGAGCATTAATAGGTAATATTTAATCCTTACTCTCAGCGGAATTAACCCTGAGAGGGAAGAGTAGCTATATCCATTAGTATATAGAATTCTATCTAACCCTACTGAGAAAGTCAAAAGGGATCAACCAAGGGGAACAGGGGAGTGGGGAAGTCAAAAAAGGGACAAGAGGAGAGGAGGTAGGTAATTCATTAGGCCTTAAAAAAAGAGGGGAATAATAAGGGAGGGGGTGGAAAGGGGAGTAAATCAAGGGAGGTGACAAGGGTTACTGGTCTAAAACAAACCACTCATTTAAAAGGAAATAGAGTAAGAAGAAGGGGTAGAACTAGGAGAGGATACCAAAATTTTGGGGAATGCACAACTGATAATTATAACTCTGAAGGTGAATGGGATGAACTTGCCCATAAAATGGAAGAAAATAGTAGAGTGGATTAAAAAACAAAATCCTACCATATGTTGTCTACAAGAAACACATATGAGGTAGTTGGACATTCACAGGTTTAAGGTCAATGGCTGGTGCAAAATCATTTGGGCTTCAACTGAGAAAAATAAGGTAGGAGTGGCGATCGTGATTTCTGGCAAAGTCAAAGTAAAAATAGATCTGATTAAAAGAGAAAGGGTAGGTAATTACATACTAATAAAAGGCAATATAGACAATGAGGAAATAACAGTACTCAGCATGTATGCACCAAACGGTATAGCATCCAAATTCCTAAAGAAGAAACTAGCAGAACTCAAGAAGGAAATAGAGAGTAAAACTATACTAGTGGGAAATCTAAATATTCCTCTTTCAGATCTAGAAATATCAAAACAAAAATTAAATAAGAAAGAGATAAGAGCGGTAAATGGAATCCTAGAAAAATTGATTTAATAGATATGTGAAGAAAAATAAATAGGGACAAAAAGGAATACACCTTCTTTTCAGCTGCACATGGTACATTTAAAAAGAATGACCATGTAATAGGGCATAGAAACATTGGAAACAAATGCAAAAGAGCAGAAATAATAAATGTAACCTTTTCAGATAATAATGCAATAAAAATAATAATTAGTAAGGGCACATGGACAGGTAAGTCAAAAACTAATTGGAAATTAAATAACATGATTCTCCAAAACCAATTAGTTAAGGAAGATATCATAGAAACAATAATTTCACTGAAGAGAATGACAATGATGAGACATCCTACCAAACTCTGTGGGATGCAGCTAAGGCAGTACTCAGGGGGAAATTTATGTCCTTGAGTGCATGTATTAACAAATTAGAGAGGGCAAAGATCAATGAACTGGGCATGCAAATCAAAAAACTAGAAAGGAAAAAAATTAAAAATCCCCAGTTAAAGACCAAATTAGAGATTTTAAAAATTAAAGGAGAAATCAATAAAATTGAAAGCACAAGAACTATTGAATTAATAAATAAGACTAGAAGCTGATACTTTGAAAAAACAAACAAAATCGACAAAAGTACTGTTCAATCTAATTTAAAAAAGCAAAAAAGAAAACCAAATCATCAGTATCAAAGATGAAAAGGGAGATCTCACCTCTAATGAAGAGAAAATCAAGGCAATCATTAAAAACTATTTTGCCCAATTATATGGCAATAAATATAGCAACTTAGGAGAGATGGATGAATATTTACAAAGATATAAATTGCCTAGATTAACAGTAGAATAAATAGAATACTTAAAAAATCCCATATCAGAAAAAGAAATTGAACAAGCCATCAAAGAACTCCCTAAGAAAAAATCCCCAGGACCAGATGGATTCACAAGTGAATTCTATCAAACCTTCAAAGAACAACTAATTCCAATACTATACAAACTATTTGACATAATAAGCATAGAAGGAGTTCTACCAAACTCCTTTTATGATACAAATATGGTACTAATTCCTAAACCAGGTAGATCAAAAGTAGAGAAAGAAAACTACAGACCAATCTCCTTAATGAACATAGATACAAAAATATTAAACAGGTTCAAATCCAGCCTCAGACACTTCCCAGCTATACGACCATGGGCAATTCACTTGACCCCCATTGTCCACCCTTACCACTCTTCCACCTAGGAGCCAATACACAGAAGTTAAGGGTTTAAAAAAAATCTTAAACAGAATACTAGCAAAAAGACTCCAGCAAGTGATCATGAGGGTTATTCATTATGATCAGGTGGGATTTATACCAGGAATGCAAGAATGGTTCAACATAAGGCTCTAAAAGACTACCTGCCTTTAGAGCCAGCCCTAGCATTGCTGAGTTTGTACCCCAAAGAGATCATAGTTAAAAAGACTTGTACAAAAATATTTATAGCCACACTTTTTTTGGTGGCAAAAAACTGAAAAATGAGGTTATCCCTTTCAACTGGGGAGTGGCTGAACAAATTGTGGTATATGCTGGTGATGGAATACTATTGTGCTCAAAAGAATAATTAACTGGACGAATTCCATGTGAACTGGAAAAACTTCCAGGAATTGATGCAAAGTGAAAGGAGCAGAGCCAAAAGAACATTGTACACAGAGACTGATACACTGTGGTAAAATCAAATGTAATGGACTTCTGTACTGGCAGCAAAGCAATGACCCAGGACAATTCTGAGGGATTTATGGAAAAGAACGCTACCCACATGCAGAGGAAGAACTGCAGGAGTGGAAACACAGAAGAAAAACAACCACTTGAACACATGGGTTGATGTGGACATGATTGCGGGTGTAGACTCGAAACGACCACACCAATGCAACTATCAATAATATGGAAATAGGACTTGATTGATGACACATGTTAAAACCAGTGGAAATGTGCGTTGGCTATGGGGGAGGGGGGAGGCGGCAGTTAAAGGGGAGGTGAAGGGGAAAGTAAAAACATGAATCATGTAACTATGGAAAATTTTTCTAAAAAATAAAATATTTAAATTTAAAAAGTAATAAAAATCCCTGCCTAAGGGATTTCATTGCCTCTAGCTCAGGTGCTTAAGATGTATTGTTCATGTAATTATGGGAACAGCATTGTGTTTGTCTATTATTATATGATGTGTTATTTCTCCAGGATCCCTTTCTATCATTTGTTGTGTCTAATTGAGCTTTGAGCCTGCAGTTTCTGATTATGTGACCCAATTTCCCACATAAAAAGTATTTAGGCAAGTTGTTTATTTGTCTGTTTTGTGCAAAGTCTTTCCTAGGTCTGTATGATTGTAATGTTGCTAGATTTTTTACTTCATCTATTCCCTTTTGCCTTAATTTATTGTTTGTTTCCTTTAACTGTGCTCTAAGTTTCTGAACTAACTTGTTACATTCAGAATTTTGTTCTTTGTCTCCTGTGATAATGTAAGTGGCTGTGTGTCTGAGGTCTTCTAATCCCAAGGATTCCCAATCAGGGCAATGGAGAAGAAAGTATGTCCTAACTGGCAGAGTACTCCCTTTCACAAATTGTCTCCTGATATGCTGGAGATTTTGCTCTAAAAGGTCTACTGTTTCAACAACTCTATCCAGAAAACTAGATGGATGCTCCCCATTTTCCTGTTTTAGTTTTTCAAATTGATCCCATGTATCAGGGCACTTAGAATAGATTTTCTTTGCTTCAGTAAGATTTTCCCTAGCATTACAAAGATATGTTAGATTCTGATTATTTGAAAGTTCTAGATCTTGTCCTTGTTCTAGTGATGATAATAGATTGGGATTGGTTCTACTTTCCCCTATAAATTGAGCTTTTTCCCTTTGAGAGAACAATTCTGACAAAAGGATTTCAGTGTCCTCAAAGGTTGGATCATATAGCAGAATTGCAAACTTGAGATCCTTTATGCATTTCATCAGTTTGGCATACCATTTTGGCATTCTCTTTCTCAGGTTTTCTAAGTCCCCAGCTACAAAAAGTTTATGGGTTTTTGCCCTTCCTTCACTGGCCAGGAGTATGGTATGGTAGAAATGGCACCAATTGTGGTGACAGCACCAGGCTGTGCAAGCAGCAGTAGCAGCAGGAAACAACCCAATGTCCAGCAGACTATAGGGGACTAAACATTCAATCAGAAATAGATCTGAGGGATCCCTGTAACAGCACTGGTCACAAGAACTGGTGCCATCTGACAGCTCTATTATCTATTACCTAGTTCTAAATCACAGTTTTAGAGCAGGGGATCAGGTGCTCTGCCTGAGTAAGGACTAGAGTACAGATCAAAATGGCAAGGATCAGACCTTTCCTGGGTCTCATCATCATTATTCAATATTATAATAGAACTGCTACCTATAGTAATAAAACATGAAAAATAAATTAAGGAATAAGCATAGGCAAACAAAACTATCACAATTTTCAAATGATGTCATTTCTTTTAAAATATTCTCAACCAATCATCATATGGCCTGATCGCAACAATTTTCACCATCCTCATTTATTTTGCTTTATAAACACTTCATTTCATCAATATCCTTCTTAATGTGGTAGCTCACATGTTCTTAGATAACTTTAGAAAGTGAACTAAAAAACATCAAAACAATTAAAAACTTTATCCAAGTTCCAGGGTATAAAGTAAACTCACACAAATCATCAGCATTTCTATTTATTACCAGCAAAACTCAGGAGGAAGAGATAGAAAGAGAAATTCCATTTAAAATAACTACAAACAATAAAAAATACTTGGCAGTCTACCTTCCAAGATGCTGCCTCTATAAAAAATTTTTAAATATTCTTTTTACAAATAAAAACATCTATGTTAACTGATCATGGGAAAGATGAACCAACTAATATAATACAAATAACACTACTATGAAACTAATTTACTTTTATTCAATTCCATACTAATAAAGCTACCTAAAAATTACTTTATAGAGTTAAAGCACATAGCAAAATTCACCTGGAGATAAAAAGGGCCAAAAATATCAAGAGAATTAGTTGGGGCGTGGGGAGGATGGTAGAGGAGAGGCCTTGATCCATCTGGGGCTAGTTCTGATGATCCAAAAGTGATTTGGAGTAAAAACCTAAACTGGTGGATTGACCAGTGTGGGAGGAGAATGAGATTCTTTGAGATCCAGCTCTCGGGGAAACTACAATAAGAGGGGGCAGAAACAGAAAATGAATGGTAAGGAAAAATTAGAGGAAAAAATAGACAAAGTAATAAAGATTTCAGAAGGAAGAAAACCCAGGGACCTAGAACATAAACACATAAATCAATAGGAAAAAAGTAACAGCAGAATGAAATATGACCTTCAGATGTAATAAATGGGTCAACATTTGAATGTCAACCAAAGATCTCAAATAGTATCATGAAGTGGTCATCATCAAACAATTTGGTACTAGATAAGAAATAGAGTGATTGATCCATGATAGATTAGGTATACAATATATAGAAGCAAATGAGCACAGTAGCCTACAATTTGATAAGCCCAGAGATCCCAACTATTATTATAAGAATTCATTATTTGACAAAAACTGAAAAGTAGTCTGACAGAAACTAGGAATAGACCAGAACCTCAGTCTGTATAGCCAGTTAAGCTCAAAATGAGAACCTTAATTAGACATAAAGGGTGATACCATAAGCAGATTAGGAAAGCATAGGAAAAATTACCTATCAGGTTTATGGATAAGAGAAGTGTTCATGACCAAACAAGAAATGCTCATGAGAGGTCAAATGGATATTTTGATTACATGAAATTAAAAAGGGTTTACATAAACAAAACCAATGCAGCCAAAATTAGATGAAAAACAGATAACTGGGGTTGATGGGGGTGTGGGGGGAAAGGGATTATAAGATATTCCTCTAATAAAGGTCCCATTTCTCAAATATTCAGAGAACTAACAAAATTTGTAAAAATATGAGCCAATCCTCAACTGATAAATGGTCAAAGGATGTGAACAGTCATTTCCAGAGGAAGAAAGCAAAGTATCAATAATTATATGAAAAATGAATGCTTTAAATCATTAATAATTAGGGAAATGCAAATTAAAATAATTCTGAGGTACAAACTTACACCTATCAGATGGAGTAAGATGATGAAGAATGAAAATAACAAATGCTAGAGGGGATGTGGGAAAATAGATACAACAAATGCATTGTTAGTACAGCTATGAATTAGTTCAACCATTCTGGAAAACAAAGGGCTTATAAAACTGTATATATCTTTGACCCAGAAATGCTGCTACTAGCTTCATATAAGGAGATCAAAGAAAAAGGAAAAGGACTCATCTGTACAAAAAATATTTGTAACAGATCTTTTTTTCTAATGGCAAAGAATTAGAAACTGAAGAGATACCCATCAATTTGAAAATGGATAAACAAACTAAAATATATGAATGTGACAGGATACTATTGCACTGTAAGAATTAATGAAAGAGGGGCAGCTATCTGGATCAGTGTATAGAGAGCCAGGCTTAGAAATGGGAGGTCCTGGTTTTAAATCTGGCCTGAGACACTTCCTAGCTGTGTGACTGCGGACAAGTCACTTAACCCCAGTTGCCTAGCCCTTTCCACTCTTCTGCCTTGGAACTGATACTTAGTATTGATTCTAAGACAGGAGGAAAGAGTTAAAAAAAAAAGAATTAATGAAGATGTTTCAGAAAAGCTTGGAAAGATTTCTATGAACTGATACAAAATGAAGTGAGCAGAATCAGAAGAACATGCACAATTAGTAGCAAAACTGTAAAGACAATCAACTATAAAAGACAGTAATTCTGATCAGTACAATGATCCACCACAATTCTGAAGGACTTAGGATAAAAAATGTTATCCACCTCCAAAAAAGAATTGCTAGTCTCAGAATTCAACACATAGTTTCCTCTTTTTTTAAACAGAATATGATATGCATAAATGTTTTTCATCACTTCATATATATCATGGTTATCATTACTTGCCTTCTCAATGGGTGACTAAGTGGTATAGTGAGAGAGAGAGAAAGTGAAACTAAAAAGAAAATTTTAAAAAGAAGAGAAAAAACTGACAAAGTTTTCTAAAAGTTTTCTACTCCTCAACTATTCTATTTGTCTAAAATTATAAAGCAGAAGTTTGTGAATGTTAATAATACCTAGGAAAGTCAGGGGAAAGGATACAGCAAACATTCAACCCAATCCACAAAACTTTGATAATGACTCTCAGAGAGAAAAGAGTCTTTATAATGGAGATGACTAAAATTAAGAACTATAAAACCGGTTGTCAGAAAGAATATAGGCTTTAATGTAGACACAATATTAAAGTATTTTTAAGTGAGACCATTTTCTTTCTTTGGTCTTTTGCCAATCCCTAGGGAGATTTTATTTTACATATAGAAAATATATTGGTTTATATGAGTCATAGGAAACTGATGCAATGGAAAAATCACATGTAAATTAACATCTAAAACAAATTCAAGAGAGGAAGATTTCACTTTAAAATTTTTGGCATTTTAATGAGTGGTGTGAAAGACTGATTTCTCCTGGAGAGCCTCCATCTTTATATATCTCCAGCTTCACTGTTAGAACTAAATAAGAGAAATAAACATAACATTAATTCCCTCAGAATTCATTTGTCAGCACCCTATTTTATAAAGCAGACTTAAAAATCTCTTTCAAAAAGAGATTAAGCTTGAAAAAATGCATGTTGCACCTCAAATTCAACAGTTTCCCTTTATTTATTAATGCAATCACTTTCTTTCTAATGCCTGTCTCACCTGAATTTATGCTCTCTACATCACTATTTTGTGAAATTTTTAAAAAGAACATTAAAAACATTCTTCACACCCCCCCCAAAAAAAACAACAGAGGATTATTATCCATGTCCCACAACCTATCCATAGAAATACCCTAGGACTTTGTCTTGGATACTCTTTTTCTCTTTCCCTACCTTCTAATTCTTGGTTTTCAAATCAGTTCCCATGGATTTAATTATCACCTTTGTGTAGATATCTCTCAAATCTACATATCCAAACTTCATTTCTCTCTTGAATTCATCCCACATCACCAGCTGCCTCCTAGATATCTCTATCCAGATGTCTCATATGCATTTCAAAATCAATATGTTCAAATCAGAACTCATCTCACCAAAGCCAACTCTACACCTAACTTCCCTATTTCTGCTGAGGACAACTCCAGCCTTCCAGTCACCTAGGTTTAAAGCTTCAGTAGTCTTTGTTTCTTCATTCTCCATCCAAACCTTGCATTATCCCATCAGATGCAAAGTTTTGTCAGTTCTACCTCCACCATATTCCTCACGGTTATCACACTGGTTCAGTCCCTCATTGCTTCTCACCTGGGTTATTGAAAAAGCCTCCTGGTTGGTCTTTCTACATTCATTCTCCTCTTTTTCTAAGTCATGCTTCACATAAATGTCTAATCAATATTCTAAAGTATTTTTTACTCCCCTGCTCAGGAAGCTTCCTTATTGCCATTGGGGAAAAAATGCAAGCTCCCTTTATTTTGTATTTAGACCACTTCATATCCTGATTCCAATTCATCTTTCTAGTTTCACTTCACTTCATACCCCTACAACCATCCTATTCTCCAACTGAATGATCTGTTTGCTTTTCCCTATAAATGGCATTCTGTCTCCATCTCTTCATCTTTGCACCCACTCTCCCTCATGTCAGCAATGCTCTTTCTCCTCCCATTGGCCTCAGACTTCCTGGCTTCTTTTAAGGGATGGCTCCTTCACCTATGAGGGGTTCCCTGATCTGCCCCTCTCCCCAATGTCAGTGCAGTCATCCTTCTGAAATTACATTTTATTTCGTATTCATTAATTGGCGTATTGTGTAAATGGAATTAGCTCAAGGCCATTCATAGTTAAAACTCTAGCCACCAGAGATAATGTCATTACCACCTCCCTTAGTGGGGAGGGGAGATGAGTTACCCACACGTGACAATAAGCAACAAATCAAGAAGAAGGGACTGCCCTTTGGGCAGTCCAAATCAGTGTAGAAGCTGCCATTTGTCCACTTGAATTAGAGGTGGACCCACAGGAAGTGACTAAAGACACCATCTCTTCAAGTACCTTGGTAACTTCCTATTGGGGCAGTTCCGGCTTGAATTTGTACTGAAGGATCTTGGCTGAGACCTCAGGCAGCTTCCCTTCTGAATTGTCACGTGGGTAAGTTAGGCTGACTTCCTTGGGCCTACCTTGGCATTTCCAGACTCTCTACCTCAAGTAGGTTTCTTGCCTCTCTAATTGCTAAAGCCTTATGGCTTGTAGGCTAGTTTAATTAGCCTTTTAATCCTCTCTCCACCCGGGCCTCTGCCAGCCCAGGCCAGCCTCTCCCCCTCTCTATTTCCCTACCTTCTACCTTCCTAATTGTAAATAAACTACCATAAAACCCATCCTGACTTGGGTTTATTTTAATTATGGAATCAATCTGAATTATTGATTCCCGGCAACCACACCTTAAAATATATATCTATATAATATCTAATTTATAAAAATAACAGTATATGTTGTTTCTCTCTTTACAAGCACCATGCTGGCACATAGTAGGTTTTTAATCAAGGTTTGTAGAATAGAAATGAATTAGGGCAAAACAATTAAGGTTTTTCTATAAGAATTCTGAAGTGTAGGGGGTGCTAACAGTGCCTGCTTTCCTAGTTAGCAAAAAAATTTTCTAAAAAGAGGAAGCTAACAGATGGTATGCTTCCACCCCAACTTCATCTGCTCCTCAAGTGTGAATTCTCCCATGGTCTGCTTTGCTTCACTCCATTTACCCAGAGTAACTTCCCCAGCAAGGGCCTCCTAGTATCCCTTGTTGATGGCATAGGGTGAATGCAGGAAAATCTGAGAAATTGCCATAAACTTAGACTTGAGATGAAGAACAGCAAAACATTTTCCACTTTCTGCTTACTCTGCACTTAAAACCCATAAACACATAAATCAGATCCTTGTGTTCAACTCAGTTCCATAGATATGTAATTTACTGTGTACCAATCACTACACCATATGCCAGAGATACAAAGATGAAATGATGAAATAAGACACAATCAGTTCAGAAAATAAAACATATGTAAATAACTAAAACAGATTATAAACCCAAAGGAGAAGCACAAAGTGCTCTAAGAATGAAGAGCTATCATGTGTAGGGGACATTGTGAAAATCAAAGATTCTTTTGTGGAAGAATAGGTCCTAAAGAATTAAAATGAAAGATTTCAACAAGCAGCAATGGAGCAGTCCATTGAAGCCCTGAAAATGACGTGAGAGCAAAGGCAAAAAGACCAAGAGAGTAAAATGAAGACAGGGAACAGTGGGTAAATAGAGTTTGGGATGAAACATAGAACATATGATGGAGAGTAGGTCAGAGTAAAACTGGGAAGGTAAAACAGAGCCAGATTGTGGAGGGCTTTGAATGCCTAAGAAGTTTCAACCTGATTCAACATGCCATAGAAAGTCATTGGACAGCTACTCTTCGGCTCAGGTATCAGATCATATGGCTACAGTGATGAGTATCATCCAGAAGACAACTTAATAAATATTTCTTGGTAGCAGTGATGATAATGGTAATATGAAAAGGCGGGAAAGGGAAACCTTTGATTTGTGTTATTTAAAATCACTTGGGGGACCTTGGAACTACATTTCCCGTGATCCCCAACAGGTTTCCTGTTTTGGATTACGTCTTCAAAGTGAAGGACAGCTTTAAATATTGGGAAGTGACTTTGAACTTCCTCTTTAGCTACCTGGGCACACGAAGATACAAGAGGTAAAATGGCTGAGGTGGCAGTTTGAATACTTATAGGCCTGTGATCTAATGATTTTTGTCTCTATCAGCATGACTTTTATTAAAATACTATTCTCCCTTTTAATATCTGCCTTCATCATTTTTAATAACAGATTCAAATGCAAAATTAAAAATAGAAAATGAATAGATTTGTGTAAATCTCCATAGAACTTCCTATTTGCCAGTAACCTACAATTAATAAGAATTAGCATAAAATTATACTGAAGAGAAAACAGTGTATAAATGTTAGCTAGCTGTCTAGCTGCTTATATATTTGTTTACCAAATGTGACACTGTGACTTTTTAAAAAAGAAACCTCTAGTTTTGATATGAAAATGCCAAGATCTTATAATCATGTTAGTCAAATAAGAGATTCTTTCTGTGCTAGGTGAAATTCTATATCTGGTATTAGGTATTAGACTGATATGTTCTCAGAAGATACTAGTTTTATACACACATACATACATATACATATGTATCTATATGTATATGCTAGAAATTCTCAAGACTTAGAAATCAGAATGGAAAGAACCAACATAACAACCAAAGTCTGGCTGAAACTGTTCTTTAAACTTACTAGAACACATATCAAATTGTATAAAAGTAATTGAATATTGTTATAAAGAATATAAAGATGTCCTAGGGAGATGTAGATATGCAGTGATGTGAATGTATCTCTGTATTCTCCCTAGGTGCAGATGATGGGGGAACACCAACCCCAAATCACCCTTGCTAGTTGTTATAATTTCCCCTTTCAATAACAGTTGCCCAGGGAGGACCCTGAAAAGTTAGGTGGATGGGTAATCCTTTCAGGTCCAACCTGGGGTTGGATAAATTAATATAGGGCTATGATTAGCCTTGGGCATCATAACAACCTCCCCCATCTCCAAGCTAACAAGGGGTTCCCTGTTGCTACTGGACTTTACTGGGACTAAGGGCAATAAAGAATCCTCAGTTGTATCTGTGCACTTGGTTTGGATCCAGTCCTGCATATGGTCTTGTGCAAGCACTTTTTCAAGTCTTGTATGGTCACTGTAAGCTAAATCAGAACTTCTTGCAGCACAAATAGGCAAGTTTTGACTAGGAGATTCAATACAGAATGTTGGCTTAGAGAGCAGGCACTCTCTCTTACTCAGAGCTGGAGAGTAAGTAACCATGGTTACTAGGCTGGGCTTTGCAGAGCCCACGGAACTTTCAGGTTGGCTCTGACTAAGGGCTGAAGAAATGGAGGTTTGACTCGTTTCTCCATTCACTCTGTTATCTTGTGAACTACAAAGCCCCAGATCAGGAGTTTTCCCATCAGTTGTGTCATGGAATGTTTGATAGACAGTATGTATTCCCTTCAACACCTCTGGTACACCTCCCAACTCAGAAGCTATGTGGAGTTCACTATCTAGCCCTCCAGTCTGTGTGGCTGAAGTCAGTTGATTTGTGTTTCCAACCACTGATTTTCAATGATGTTATTACTGAGCACACTAACCACTGGAGATGACAGCTGTCCACTCTCCCTTCCACAAGCTTCTGGCTTGAATTCATCAGCTAAGGGGTTGAGAAGGGTAGACGTAGAATTCTCTGAGCAGCTGCCAGCAGCCAGCAACTCAGTGGGCTGCTCAGGCAAAGTCAAGCCTCTGACAACATTCTGTTTGGATTGCTCTCTAACCTCATCCTGGGTTTTTATGCCTAAAGCAAGAGAATGGGTTTGGACATTGGGATTTGACTCCTCCAGGGTTACCAATGATACTCCTTCCTGAATACATTGTAAATCCTTGTCACTTTGCTCTTTATCCAAGCTAACCTGTTATTTTAAACTTGGAATAAAGAGAGGAGTTTGAGATTCCAATGACTCCAACCAAGATTGCAAAACTTCTGGAGGCAAGCTGTTGCAGATTCTTGGACGGTCCCTATGCTTCTCATCCAAGCCTTTTGTGGTGGAATGAGAAAGCAGACCCCTTTTATAGTCATCCTCAATTGTCCCATAAGTCTCTTTGCACATTTGCATTATGTCCTCCCATTCTTGGTTTTCTGCCACAGATATATCATTGTATTCTGTGCAACTTGCTAGAGACATATGCTTTCCCGTGCCTAGTCTTTGAGAATCATTTACCACACCCAGATTAGTTATACACACAACCCTGTCATTGCCATTAGTCCCTTCTGATTCAGAAGCTTCGGTTCATAAGGACTTCGGAATCGCACCTTCAGCCAAATATTTCTCCATTTGATCAAGAGACAGAGACTGGCTGTACCTCTTGCATGCATGATTGTAGCATTGACTATCATGCTTGGTGCCCTCAACCTTTCTTGAATTGTTGGACCATTTTGAGTTATAGAAAGTTCTTTTGCCATTCCTATCCCTCTGGCTGGAGTTGTTATTCCTGCCAAAGTCTATCTGTTGCTTATATCTACATGCTCATATCACGTGACCTGCCTTTCCACACAGATAACATTTTGGAGAATGGGTTTTGGGCTTGGAGACACTAGCAGGTTGCCTGGACTGACTATGCCCCCTGCTGGCCTAGAGGGTGAAGTTCTTAATTTCTTCAATTTCTTTCTCTTTCCTAGCCTGCTTTAGCTGTCTCTTGAGGTCAGCTATCACTGAGTCCTTTTCAGAATCTGACTGTCTGGTTGTCCTGACTTCCTTTTGTTTTGAATTGTGTATATAAGGTGCATGCTGCCTGATATCTTCTAGTGGCAATGATTCCCCCTGAGACAGTTCTTCTAAAGTAGTTCTGGACTGGCAGTGAAGCACCCTTTCATGAACTGCCTCCTGATATGATCAATGGTTTCTGAGGCATGCACATCTCTGAGGCCTAATATTGTTTCAGCTGCCTCAATTACTCTGTCAAGGAAGCTGCTAGGGTGTTCTTCTTCTCCTTGCCTCAGTTTCTCAAACTTTTGCCACAAATTTGGTCTTTTGGCATGCAGCCACATTGCCTTGAGTAAATGTCCTACATTGGACTAGATACTTCATATTAGCTTGTGATGTTAACTCTAGGTCATGGTGGACTGTGGGCCATGCAGTGAGATTGGTGTTTGAGCGAGTCTCAGCCAAAAATTTCTCTTTTTCAAAGGGTGAATAAAACTCCCCCAAAAGAAACTGCATGTCATCAAAACTGCGGTTAAAGAGTATGAAGACACACTTCACTTCTTTTATGCTCTTGAAAGGCGAGAGGAAGAACTTGGGGAAACGCCTCCTGAGCACTTCTAAATCATTAGGGGTGAAGGCCTTATACAATTTGACATGGACAATACCCTCCCCAGGTTGCAGGATGGTTCTGCCAACTATAGGGAGTATGGATACTGTGGTCTCAATGCTTGGTTCTGTAGCCAGAGTTTAGGTGACCTTTGCAGCTTGTGGTTTTTTGCTTGAGTTGGTAGCCCCTAAATATTTGGTTTCTACAATCTCCAATTGAGGATTATATGCTCATCTAATTCTTTCCCTTCCCCGATTTGTTTGAGGACTTGGAATAGTAGCTTCAAGTTTTCTACCATTTCTAGGGAGACAGAGTCAGGTTTTCTATTAAAAGTAGAGCCAAAAAGCAGCCAAAGATGTGAAAGGACTCTCTTCAGGACTATTAAGGATTGCAGAATAACAAAAACCAGAGCCATAGCCGTAGGTATAAAACATATAAATTCTGTCAGTGTTATGGCACACCATTTGTAATAATCATACAGTTCTAGCATTTGGTGAATGAACTGAGGCACTTTGTGAAACCAAAATTCAATTGCTCCCTGCATAAAAGACTAAAGAAGCATGGAGAAACTAGAGACTATAAACAACATCCTAGCAAAGCCCGTTTTTAGTATCTTTTGTAGGTGATTAACCTAGCTGTGCTCACCAAACTATAATAAGGTGGTAATGTGGCTGATAACAGGGTAGCTGGTGATACCAGTGAAGTCACCTGGCCAGGGAGCTTGTAACTACTGTAGCTGGTGATTTGGGACTGCCGGGGATGTGTTGCCTAGCTGTGATGCCCAGTCAGTCTCCCTGCTGTCTGTAGGCTCCTTTAAGGTGGAGAGTGAGGAGCCCCTCCCTGCTGGAGTGAAAGCAGTAACCAACAGGAAGTGAAGCTCACACACTTCCTGAATAAAATGGATGCCTGGCCAGTACTTCCTTAGAGTCAAGTGGTTGCTATTCTCCCCTCCCCTAGGTTGATGTTATAATTACTACAGAAGCTCACAGTTTCAGGCTAAGGGTTTATTTAAACACAGGAGGGAAAACTGAGGAAAGAGGGTTTAGGGTCTGGAGAAGCTGTTGCTAAGGGTGACTGGCCAGTGTTAGCAATGGACTTAGGAGGTAAGATCCAGCTGAGGGAACCAGCCCCTTAGCCAGGGATAATTTACACTGCCCTGATGTCATGTGATCCACCAGCTAGACAGATATAGTTGATGAATTGGTTTAGGGGTGGCTCTGTTTCTAGGCTACTCTAATCTAAATCCTGCCCACTTTCCACCACCCACACCTCCCTATAACCTCCCTTCAACCTCCCAGGGTCCCCAAGGGGAAGTCAAGGAGTAGCTGGGTATCTGGGTGAGGTCAAGGAAATCAGAACCCCCCAGGTTGGTTCTGCAGGGGTATTTATAGTCCCAGATCAAACTGTCAGGTCTTGGGACTCACACCTGCTGGGCCAAAGTTCCATTCTCTTAACTGACAGGATTGCTTAAGGTAATTCTGCAAATGCAAGAGATCTTGCATAAATCCTGCATTACAGATCAAGTCTGGTATCTGACTACATTAGCTCCCTCCCCACTCAGACCACTCAGGAAGGTACTTATTAAACAATCTTTATCTATAATCTATAATCAGGATAAGGATTGGGGATTGGAGACACTGTCAGTCTAATATCTATAACTGCTTAACACTTAGGACTGGAGGATATTGATTTAGCAGAAGCTGGAGCTTTGCTCTTCACAACCCCTCTGCCCAACCTGGCCACTACCAAGCCAGAGAATAATGATTGTTGTTGATACAACTGTGTTGATGATGTTATTCTCTCAGCTTTTTCACTATCAGTGTTTGGTGATGCACTAGCCCTCACAGCCTTCAGGAAATATTCAGACCCTACCAACCCTCTTCTTCATAGACCTCCCAACCTCCCTTCACCACCCAGGGACCCAAGCCCAGAGGAAGACAAAAAATCAAAAGTCCAAAGACTTTTAGGGTTATTCCAGGTGGTTTTTAGGGTTATTTATACTGCCCCAGCCAACTGACGTTTGCCCCTGGCTCATGGCATCTGGGAACATTCCAATCTCTCCAGCTGCCTCCCTTGTCAATCAAGGTGGCATCCATCATTTCCCAGGATATGAATATAACAATATTGAGTTTCTTTTAAGTACATCGGCTACATTTGAATCACTTATTTTTTCAGAGCAAAATAAGAGTACATTATTATAATAAAATTCATCCAGAAGAAGCAAAAGTCAAGAATATCAAGGGGATTAATGAAAAAAATATGAAGGAAGAAGGCCTAGCTGAACCAGATCTAGAACTTTACTATAAAGCAGTAATCATCAAAACAATCTGGTACTGGCTAAAGAATAGAGAAGTGGATCAATGTAATAGGTTAGGAAATTGCAGTTAATGTCCATAGTTACTTAGTGTTCAATGAACCCCAAAATCCAACCCACTGGGGGAAAAACTCACTATTTAACAAAATCTGCTGAGAAAACTGGAAAATAGTATGGCAGAAACTAAGCATAGACCAACATCTCACACTAACCACCAAGATAAAGTAAAAATGAATACTTAATTTAGAAATAAAGGATACCAAAAACAAATTAGGAGAACCCAGAAAAGTTTACCCATCAGACTTATGAATAAATTAAGAATTTATGACCAAAAAAGACCAAGAAAACATTACAAAAAATTAAATGGATAATTTTTATTACATTAAGTTAAAAGGTGTCTATAGAGGGGGCAGCTGGGCAGCTCAGTGGTTTGAGAGTCAGGCCTAGAGACAGGAGGTCTTTGGGTCAAATCCTGCCTCAGACACTTCCTAACTGTGTGACCCTGGGCAAGTCACTTAATCCCCATTGAAACAAAACCAATGCAACCAAGACTAGAAAGGAAGCAACAAACTGGCTGAGGGGAAATTTATAGCAAGAATTTCTAATAAAGACCTCATTCTAAAATATGTAGAGAACTGAGCCAACTTTAAAAGAATACAAAACATTCACCAACTGAAAAAATGGTCAAAGAACATGAAAAGACAGTTCTCAGATGAATTAATTAAAACTATCTATAGCCATATGAAGAAATGCTGCAATTCAATATTGATTAGGGAAATGACATTAAAACAATTCTGATATACCAAATCACACCAGAGTGGCTAATATGACCAAAAAGGAAAATGATAAATGTTGGAAGGGATGTGGGAAAATTCGGACATTAATGCAATGTACCCTTTGACCCAACAATGCTACTATACTGGATCTGTATCCCAAAGAGATCAGGGATGAGGGAAAGGATTTACATGTCCAAAAGTATTTTTTAGCAGCTCTTGTTGTAGTGGTAAAGAATTGGAAACTTAAGGAGGTGTTCATCAATTGAGGAATGGCTGAATAAGGTGTGGCATATGGTTGTAATGGAAAGTTTGTGCCATAATAAATGATGAAAAAGATGAGTTCAGAAAAACCTGGAAAAAACTTATATGAAGTGATACAAATAAACTAAGCAGAACTAGGAGAATACTATACAATAACCAAAATATTATATAATGATCATCCTTCACTTTATCTTTTTCATGAGTTTTTTTTATTATATATGTGATATGTGTCATCAGTCAGGACATGGGGAATATGGAAGTATGTATTGCATAAAAGCATTATTATGACTTATATGAGACTATTTACGACCTCAGGGAGGGAGAGAGAAGGAATTAGGGAAAGAATCACAAAATGTCCAAAAATAATTGCTAAAACCTGTTTCTACCCGTAGCTAAAAAAAAATAAAATTTAATAAAAACAGTAACTGATAAGAAATGGAGATCACAACTGAGGAAATACATTCTTTTTTAAGGAAGTATAATTTATGCTAATTTTCCAAGTCAGACTCTTTCAATACTTTTCAGAGGTTAAGCGACTGTGGGATTATTAGAAAAAAAATAGAAATTAACTGGTTGAACAGATGGTCCTTGATTTTGACATGGAGTGATTTCTACAGTGTACTTTGTTTATTATTGAATATATTGACCTTTTCACTCTGGCTTCAACCTACCTTTCTGGGTTTATTGCCCTTTACTGTCCCTTATGTACCCTATGTTCCAGCCAAACTGGTACACTTACTGTTTCCTCTACATTCCTTTTACTCTCTCCTCCATTCCTTTGCACAGGTTGTCCCATATCCAGGACTGTGCTGGTAAATGTTTAACAATCATTTCTCTTGGGAGGAAAAATGTACATACAACGCATTTTTAAGTTTAGCCTTCATTAATATTTTTTCATCCTCTTTAATCTAGTGCCTTTCCTCTGTTGATAATTTTCAATTTATCCTGTTAATGGTTTGTTTATTTGCATGTCATTTTCATGTTGTTTCTCCTTGAAAGCAAGGACTATCTTATGACTTTCTTTGTATATCCAGCACCTGGCAGGATACCTAGCACAGAATAGGCACTTAGTAACTAATTATATTGACTGATTGAGTGAATTTCTTTAATTTTTGTCAGCAATCAACAGAACGGAGAACAGTGTATAGAGTAACAGAAATACTGTACAATGATCAACTGGGAAAGATAAACTATTATCATCAAATCAAGATTGCAAGATGACCCCAAGTAACTAATTAAAAATTGCTATCCATAGCCAAAAAAAGAACTATTAGAGTCTGATAGCATATCAAAGTATGCCATCTTCCACTTTGTTTTTATTTTTACTGTGTATGTGTGTGTGTGTGATATGTGTCTTCGGTCATTGGATGAGCAATATGGAAAATGTATTGCATAAAAGCACTGGAGAGAAGGAAGGGAAAGAATCTGAACTGTAAGATATCAGAAAACAATTATCAAAAAAAGTTGGAATTGGGCCACAGTTCAGCATGTAATTCTACATGTAATTGAAAAAATATATATAAAAAAGAAAAAAGAAAGAAATAGCTATGGTCTTGAAATGAAAGGAGTCAGTTTACAGGCAGTTTCTGACATTACTTGTATAACTCAGGGCAAATCACTTTCATCTCTCAATTTCAGTTTTTCATCTATAAAACATGGGCATTAAAATTAACACCATCTACCTCTCTAGAATTTTGTGAAGAGAATGCTTTATAATCTTTATATGTTTGTGCTATGTAAATTATGTAAATGTTAGGTATCGTTACACCAGAGTTATTTATTTTAAGCAACCAGTAGATTAAAAATTACATTTATTTTCCACAAATATATCTTACTCCTCTGTTGAAAATATATATTAATAATGGTCTCAACTAAAAATGTAAATTTTTCATACTATAGAATTTTTAATATTTTTGTTTCCTTTTCTTGTATCTGGTGCTATTGAGTATCTTCTGATTAAGTAATGAACAATGGATTTCCACATTTCCTCTCAGTTCTCTTATAATTTGCTAAATAGAAAATAGCATATCCCTGCACTATCAAAATATCAGCTATCTAGATTTGAAACTTATTCTCCCTTTGGAAAAAACTAAACTGGAGGTGGAAAAAAAAAGAAGATTCTAACTCTTGCCAAAAGAAATACCTGCTACTGAAAAAATAGCCCGGAAATGGGATTTAATTACAAACATAATTAAATGGCAAGTTGTTGTATATAAAATGTCAGGAAGAAATTTCAATTATGTAACAGCTCTGTTTTCCTTTTCATGCCAAGATGATAACACTAAATACCCTCCTAGGAAATGAAGAGAGCATTATAACTCCACAGGATATCCACCAGTCATAGCACCTGGCACTTCTTAGCATAACCAGGAAGTTTTCCACAGAGGAAATCACTATGAACACCTCCTCCTACCCTGCTCCCCAACACACACCAACCCTGACCAAGATGAACTGCCTTACGAGCATGGTGCTTATTATATAGGGAAAACTATTCCCCAAGACTTCCCTATTTCTGCCTTCCATTGCTGGACTATGGGCTTCCCCAAACTGTTTTAAAAGGTAGCAGTACCTCCTCATATGTTCTCTGTGCCTAAGAAGGAGAAAGTCTCCCCATCTCCTACTTCAGAGGACTTTCTTCCTATGCAAATCCAAGGATGACCCTGAATACTGTCAAACTCAAATAGAAATAGGGACACTAAACTGTATATAAGGATCCAGGTGTTTTATTATATTTTATTTATTTATTTTATTAAATATTTCATAATTACATTTCAGTCTAGTTCCAGCAGCACTTGGGCATACCATGGGTCACATACAACTCAGGGTCGCCTGTTTGACATCTCTGCTGTATATTATAGTATCAAATGAGATAACACATGTGACATGCCTTGAAAGCTTTAAGATACAATATAAATGCCATTATTGTGATTATTAGTATTACACATCACTGTCTCAACTCTCTACCCCAAAAGAATGTAAGCTCCATGACGACAGGAACTATTTTTGTCTTTGAATCCCCATCCCTTCAAAAGATTCCTTGTGCATAATATATGTTGTTGTCGTTCAAGTATTTTTCAATTATGTCTGACACTTCATGACCCCATTTGGGGATTTCTTGGCAAAAACACTAGCGTGATTTGCCATTTTCTTGTCTAGTTCATTTTACAGATAAGGAAATTGAGGCAAACAGGATTAAGTGACTTGCTCAAGGTCACAAGGCTAGTAAATGTCTTAAGTCAGATTTGAATTCGGGAGGTCCAGAACTCTAATCCATTGCACTACCTACTACAGTTTAATAAATGTTTTTCAAATTGAACTTAATTGTTTTCTTCAAAACCACACTCTATGTGGTAACTATTAGCCTTCTTCCCCACCCCACCCATTCACAGATGAGTTAAGGGTGAATCAGAGAGGCTGAATGACTTGCTCAGGTCATACAAGTGTGTAAAACAAGTTTGAATTTAAACCTTACATATCAAAGTACAGTGAACTTTTTGCTGTACTGACACTTCTTAGCCCTTCATGTTTTTCTATAACTGTTTGAATCAATCTTACTTTCTCTCTAATTTAATCATGGCAGATGTGGTTATCTACATTAGTGAGAAGATGGAAGTTATCTGGGCTTCCTCATCTAGCCTACTCTCTACCTCAAAGTATCATTTTCTCCAGACCCATCTCCTCATCTTTTCTTCTAATCTAAGAGAAAGATATGCTTTCTCTGAAGATCACATATGAGCCTATATTCTCAATCTGTGCCTTTCAGATGCACCCTAGAACAATACAAACTACAATATCACATTCACTTCCACAGTTGCCTATAGCCATACAATTTCCCACATGCAAAATGTCTATTCATGCTCTTCCCCGTTATTTAAATCATATCCATCCTTTGGGACACATTTACTTGCAACTTTCTGGAACCACTATTGTTTACATTTACTTGTGATCTTTTATAGCAAATATTGTCTCTATCATTTATTTTGGAGCTAAGTCATGAACTTTTTAGTTATTCAACTTTTCCACATATTGTCTTTTCCAACAAGCTAGTAAGCTTCTTGTAGTCAGGGACAATGAAGAATATATAGCAGATATTTGGTTAACATTTATTTTTCTATAATTGATTACTTCTCTAAAGTGCCACACTTCTATTTGTCCATTTTAAACAAGGTTTGAGTTAAAGGTGTTAATGATAATAATTTATGCTTATGTAGACCTTTAAGATATGTGGAGTGTTTTTTTTTTCACACTAACCCTGGAAGATAATTAGGCTAAGTATTATTTTCCTCTTTTTTTTCCAGAACAGAGCTTCTTAATCTAGAATCTGTAAACTTACTTATTTTTCAATATTTCAATAGTTGTACTTGATATAATTTGTTTCTTTTGTAATCCCACTTATTTTATTTTATGCATTTAAAAATATTTTTCTGAGAAGGGCTCCATAGGCTTTACCAGATTGCCAAAGGGGTCCATGGCACAAAAGGAATTTAGATGTCCTTTTTAAAAAGTGACCAAGAATTCTGAGGGATTTATGGAAAAGAACGCTCCCCACATTCAGAGGAAGAATTACAGGAGTGGAAATACAGAAGAAAAACAACTGCTTGAACACATGGGGTGATGAGGACATGATTTGGGATGTAGACACTAAACGACCACACCAATGCAACTATCAATAATATGGAAATAAGTCTTGATTAATGACACATGTTAAAACCAGTGGAAATGTGCGTTGGCTGGGGGGGGGGAGGGAGGTGAAGGGGAGTAAAGGGGAAAGTAAAAACATGAATCATGTAACCATGGAAAATTTTTCTAAAAAAATAAAATATTTGAATCTAAATAAATAAATTAATTAATAAGTGGTTAAATAAATAAATAAATGGATGGATATAAGGAACCAGGAAGAACATAAAGAACAAATCATTTGGGGGCAGCTGGATAGCTCAGTGGATTGAGAGTCAGGCCTAGAGAAGGGAGGTCCCAGGTTCAAATCTGGCCTCAGACACTTCCCAGCTGTGTGACCCTGGGCAAGTCACTCAACCCCTATTGCCAAATAAATAAATAAATAAATAAATCATTTGTTTCAGTACAGCAACCATTTCACCTCCATGCCAGAATCAACCCTAGCAAGCATAAATATTCTCCCAAAGTATCAACGAGGCAAACATGATATAATCACATATTAAATAATTTGTACTTAGTAAAGTCCTCTTTTAGCCTACAGGTGCTATATCTTTTTTCTATTTTTTGAGAAAGGGGTTGCCCAAGGAACATCTAAGTGGCTATTTAAATAGATAGAGTACCAGGCCTGGAGACAGGAGTCCCAAGTTCAAATCTAGCCTCAGAGACCCTTCCATTCTCCAGGATTTTGTACCATAGGTCATTCATACTGTCTCTGTTTTGCCTTTGATCTCCATCTATCTACTAGTTCCTTCCCTCCCTGCCTACAAAAATTCTCAGGTCTATATCATACTTCAAAAAATACTGATTGACTCTTCATTTCTACAAGCAATTATCCTTTCTCTCTCCTGCCTGTCCTGCCAAAGTCTTTTTTTTAAATCCTTACTCCTTTTTTCTACTTTCTCACTATATATATTCACTTCTCAATTCTTTACAATGTTTCCCAGCTCTACCACTCAAAAGAAACTGCCTTATTCTAACATATCAGGGATTTCTTAATTGTTAAATCTGACAACATTTTCTTAGTCCTCAACCTTCTTGACTTCTCTTTAGCTTTTGATACTGTTGTCTATACCCTTCATCCTCTACACTCTCCCTTCCTTTGGCTTCCATGACACTGCTCATAGATTTCTTCTCCTTTCTTCTCCTCAGTCTATTTGCAGAATCATTATAGAATTTTGGCCTCTTAGTAAGTATCCACCAGTGTTCTAATTAAGCCCTCTTCTTTTCTCTCTCTCTAAATCCTTTCTTGGTGATCTGATCACCTCCATGGGTTCAATTATCTTTGCACATAGCCAACATAGCTAGCTAACATTTACTTAGTGCTTAATGTGTGCCAGGAATTATGCTAAGTACTTTAAAATTATTATCTCATTTGTTCTTCATAACAGTCCTGGGAGGTATGTCCAGCCTTAATCTTTCTCCTCATCTCCAGTCCTACGTTACTAATTGCCTAATAGTCATATCCACCATTGGTCATATTGGGCATGGTGGGCCACTCATGGGCATCTTGAACTCAATATGTCCAAAACAGAACTTAATATCCTCTAACCACCCAAAAAATCTACTGTTCCTCAAAAATTCCCTATTTCTATTGAAGGCACCACCAACCTCTAAGACACCTAAAGTTTATAATCTGAGTTATCTTTGATTTTCCCTTTCCCTATCAAATGAGGTAATATTTGTAAAAAGTGCTAATAGAGTGACACACAGAAGACCATATATTTACATATATGTGTGTATATAATTTACATATGCAATTTATAATTATATATATATATATATATTTGTCTAGTCCATTTTTCTTTCCCCTACCCTTTCCCTAACCTCCCACAGCCAGTCTACTTCCAGATCTTCTCAAACTGCCTCCATAAGGTGTCACCTATCTGTTCCCTTTTCTCCATTCACATTTGGTCAGGTCCTCATCACCTCTCACTAAGACAATTGCAATAACTTCCTGCTTTTAGTCTTCCTGATTCCAGATTCTTCCCTTCTTCAAACTATTCTGTACAGATGAAAACATTGTTTCCTAATACACAAGCCTGATCCTTTAACTCAAAAATCTCAATGATATCCTATTGCTCTTAGGATAAATGTAAACTTCTTAACTTAGTGTATAAAAGTCTCCACAATTTGACTCTCATTTGCTTTTCGAGTATTTTTTTACACTATTCCCCATTATGAACTCTACATTCCAGCCAAAATGGAATTCCATGAAATCAGGGCTCCATCTCCAGGACCCATGAATTTGCAAAAGTATTCTCCATGCCTTGAATGTACATCTGCCTTTTATTTGCTTCTCAGAATCTTTGTCATTTGTCATTTGTCAAAATTCAACTTGGATGCCACTTACTCTAAGAAACTTTACCAATTTCCCTTGTATTACATTTATTTTTATACATATTGTGTCACCCTCCTCTCCAGAAGAATGTAAATTCCTTAAGAGAAGAAACCATTATCTTTTTATATTCCCAGAACCTAGCATATTGCCATAGTAGTGTTTGCTGAATTGAATTGAATCTATAAATGACTGTTTTCCCTTATAACCATAAGCATCATTTGATTTTATGTAGCAATGTCCATTATCTTACCTATTCCAAAATGGCAATTTCTCTAAAAGTTTTGAGTTGGAATTAAATTTTCAAACTCTGACAGTACTTTTATCTGAGCAGAAAATATGTAGGAGTGAGTTTGAAAAGGTGTGAGAAATAAATTAAATCAGTAAAGTTGCTATAATGGCTCCTAACACTCTTGGGTTACAATGAATCATCTACATATATTTTCAAGCAAATGGTAGCTTATGGTTTCTGGCCCATTTTGTAATGGGACCATGCTGTTATATAAAACACTTGTATCAAAGAATAATTGTCCATGTTAAGTGCATAGACATTAGACATATAGCTCCTTTTACATATAACAGAAATTATGTATCAAACTAAAAATAATTCCACATATTATCTATAAAGGAGTTGAAAAATAATGGGAGAGCTTATTTTACTACAAATGAGATTTTTATGCTAACCATGCAACCTTTTAAAAATTGATAGGAAAAGACTGAAGAGGAGATTTTTGTTCAGATATAGTTTGAATTAAATGGCTTCCGAATTCCCTTCCAAATGTGAGAATCTGTGATTCAGGAAAAATTCATTCACTTTCTATCCATTTCTTCACTAAAGTCCTATTTTTATACCTCAGTGGGGTGTAGAAGTAACTGAATTTTTGAAGGTTATTCTAATAAAGTCAAGTTCTGGTAGATTTTGTTAAAATGACAAGAAGAGTTTCAATAAGCCCAGTGATTTTTTAAGCCTGGAATAGTTAATTTGTAAGTTTGATAAAACTAGCCATTTTCATATCAAAAATGAAATTTTCTTTATAAGGAAAAAATAAGCCAGTGTCTTTTCTCTAAGTTTTCCCTCTTCCTCAGACCACTTTCTTTGGGACAACTGTCTAACAGTTGGCTTTAGGCCTTTCCTTTCCAAAGGTCCACCTTGGTTGGATCAAAGTCTTCTCTTCTGTCTTCTTGGCTTTTACTAAGACACAGATATCTCAGGAGAGCAAAAAAGCCAGCAGCAAGAGAACCTACCTATTGTGCCCTGCTTTCCTCTGTCCTTGGTTCACAAAAGGTCCCAATAAAGGGACTAGTCTCTACATCTCTAGGCCTCAAATCCTGCAGACTTGCTTAATCTCTAAAGGGCTTTCTACTTCAAGCAGAGCATGAATGCAGCTGTTTAAAATGCCTTGTGACCAGGAGTAAAAGCGGGAGAAGTGGAAAAGAGTACACCTATGTCCTTAGGAGGCAGTCAAAGGTTCTCAAGAGCAACTCCAGGCTTCCAGAGAATCCAAGCTGTGTTACACATCAAAGTTATATGAATTTACCTCCTTGGAAACAAATTTTTAATTTCCTTTTTAAATGATTCAGAGGCCATCTAGTCCAACATTTATTTTACAGATAAGAACTAAACTTGTCCAAAATTACAAGCTACTTAGTATTAGAGCTAGATCAAAAACCCAAGTTCTCTTTTTCATAATCTAGTTCCTTTCCCTTCACATTATTCTGTCTTTCTCCATAGAATTATATACAATTTAGCATACATTAAATGAAAAAATATTTAGATCATCTACATAAAAAATCAAGAACTAGCTCCTTAACAAAAAGGGAACATCAAGATTTTATTTTAAAGCTATTTATTTCTTCCGAGTAGCATTATAGAGAAAAAATTTTTCTATATCTTTATTACATCCAATAATGAATGAACTAATTAGATGAAATTTATTTCAACTAAATTTTGCATACAATTTAAGCAACTGCAATATTTTTGTGATTGTAGTTTTTTCATCCATTCCTTAAAATGAGTTTATTTGGTCTAGATCTCTAGATGAAGTAGGTCGCATCAGTAAGAATCATTATGTAGAGGAAAGAAAGTATCATTCTTCACTAATGTCATGCAAACCTCCTGATTTTCCTAGAATACTCAAACCAGAAAAAGAATATAAACCCAAGAGTGTCATGGAACAGTGGAGAGAAAATCATGAGTTATGAAGATTTAGACACCTGAAAGTTATGCTTTCTTTAAACTTCCTCCTTAAGTTTTCTCTTATTATCCTCATTCATGTTAGATAACTCCTTAATTCTATTTGAGGGAAGGTCACTGATTCTCAGAGAGTTTCTGTAATTTATAAATAAGTATCAATGAGACACAGAAACAGAGAAAGATAGAGAGGGAGAGGCAGAAACTGAGATAGAGGTGGAGAGACAGAGACAAAGAGAAGAAAGATACACAAAGAGAATGCCAAAGAAGTAAATTACAAATGTTGGAGAAAAACAGGTACACTCACTATTGTACTATTGGTGGAACTGTAAATTGACCCAACCATCTTGGAAAACAATATGTAACTTTATCTAAAAATATACTAAAATGTTTATGCACTTTGACCTAGATTATCACTAGTAGGCCTATACCACCAAAGAAATGAAAGAAAGTAGAAAAGGATATTACATACAAAAACATTTATAGTAACTCTTTTCATGGTTGCCAAAACTTAGAAATTAACAGGGTACTCTTTTGGGGAGTGGCCATGCAAAATGTGGTATACAAAAGAAACAGAATATTTTTGTGCCCAAAAAATTATAAAATAGTTTCAGAAGGAAATGGGATGACCTTTAAGAACTATACAGAGGGTAGAAATAGGAGAATACATTTTATAATGATCACTACCTTGTGGGGGCAGTATGGGGGGGGCACCACATTAACAGTTTTGAAAGACTGTAGAACTCTGATCAATGACATGATGGACCTTGAGTCCAAAAGAATGAAGATGAAGCATTCCACTAGCTTCCCAGCAGAGTGATCATAAATGGTAAATGCAAAGATATAGTAACAGGCATGACCAATGTGAAATTTTGTTTCACTGGATTATGCAACTAAATATTGAAGGATTTAGTTTTGGTCATTAAAAAAATTTTTTTTGCTCAATAGAGATGAAGTAGTAGGAGGGGCAAATAGATAAAAAAAATTTTTTAATTAAGCAAATAGGAAAGAATCAGTACAGAGAGAGAAACTGGAGATACTACACATGAAAGAAAGCAAAATTTATTAGATCAAGATCTTGTGAGAAATAAGAAAGGTCAGAACTAAGGGCATAGGTGAGGATTTATCTTAGAAAATAGTATAAATGTTTCTTCATCTGAGACAGGAAGGAAGGACAGAATGGACAATGGTTTTAATATTTAAAGAATGAAGAAATTAAGTTGAGGGAGCTACCCTATTATTCTTGTTCTTGAGGAAGTAGGAACTGGTATATGGCCATCTCTGGACTCTCCTGTAGTTGTGCAGTTTTTTTTAAACCCAAATATAGAACTTCATATTTCTATCACTGATTTTTTTGTGTAAGAATCAGCTCCTTGTCGCATTATGTTAAGAGATATCTAGATTCTGATTCCACCATTCAGTATTTTAACTCTTTTCCATTTCCATGTCATTCACAAATTTAATGTTCATGTAAGTATATGACTGAAAGAGACAGAGACAGAATGAAAGGGAAAGAAATAATGATCCTTTACTACCTATAAACTTTCCAAGGATTAGGAATCTGCCTCTGCCTTCCCTTTCTTTCTATCTCCTCACAATATCTTTTATAAATTTTCCATTTAGCAAAGTCTCCACAAATATAGTTGCCTAAAATGTCACAGGAAAAAAATATATGTTCATCTTGAAAGTAACATTCACATCCTGATAGCTATGTATGAGAAAGCACAAGTTGCTTTGGTTTCCAAAGTATTTACCTCACCACTAAAAACTAGAAGGTAGAAGATTTAAGCATCAATGGGATAACTGTCTCCCCTACATATATAGCTAGATATATATACATTAAAGTAAGAATAGGAGTCAACATGTATCCTCTTATACCTCTTCTCAAAACAAAAGACCAAAGCATTTTTTAAAAGTCTACATTCTTAACAATTCTGTGATCTGGGGCAATTCTTAAGGGCTTAGGACAAAGAATGCTATTCACCTCCAGAGAAAGAATTGTTGGCAGATGCAGATCAAGGAACACTATTTTTCATATTAGTTAATTTGTGGTTTTATTTGGGGGTTTTGGTTTCATATGATATTCTGTTACAACAATGACCCAAATTGAAGTATGTTTTGCATAATGTCTATATAATCCAGATCAAGAGGGGGGAGAAAAGGGTGAGAGGGAAACAATTTGGATATTATAATTTTAGAAAATGTAGGTTGAAAATTGTTATTACATGTAATTGGAAAAATAAGATCTTGGAATAAAGGAAAAAAAGTTAAGCTATTTCTGTTAGAATCACTAGGAAAAATGAAAGCAAAAGCAAAAAGAAAAATGTGAAAGTAATCTGCCCAAGTGACCAAGAAAAAGAGTTTCCTGGCAGATGATGGATAGCTTTGATTTTCTGACCCTAATAGAGCAATTATAAAAGTGAAATAGTTCTCACTTTCAAGTGTAAGAAACTATGCCTAGGGGGAAATGATATCACCACCAGGCAAAGATATGGAATACAACCTAAGTTCTATGATGGCAAGCCTATGGCACACATGCCAGAGATGGCACACATAGACCTCTCTGTGAGCATGCATGCCAAGGACCCAGTGCTCCTGTCCCTGCCACACAAAGTTCACCAGAGATCCTAACTAGAAAGCTAGAGGAAGGCACAGCTGGGCTCATCCCCTCCCCTCTCCCCAGTAGGAGTTAGTAAGCAGATCTCTTCAAGACAGAATCCCTTGTAAGACAAGATTGCCCCACTCCATTCAGAATAGAATGACCTCTTAATTATCTTGGACCTGTGTGAGACAGAAACAACTTATGTCTTTACTATCAGAAGCAACCATTGTCTTTATTGTGCAAAGTATTTGGGGGATTTTGGGAGGTGTCTTGAGTTTGTACTTTTAAAATGTTCAAAACTATAGTCTAATGATTTAGGAATAAATTTTATGAACCAGAGGCTCAGCAAATAGCCTCTTCTCTGCTTTATAGCTCCCTTCCCAAGTTTCTTTCATAAGCAAAAGGGCTTAATTTGCATTCTCCTTCCCCCTCACCTCTTTTTAACCCAGACGGTTCAATTTCCATTCAAAGGGGTGCCTGGCTGAGGGGGAACAGGTGGGCTACAAGTTATGGAAAACACAACAGTGGCTTGTCAGAGGTAGCATTCAGCCCTGCATCCAGATTAAAACCTGACTTCAACCTTTGACGATTTACTAAAAAGGTTAATTTGGAGGATACCTGCTTCAGGAAAGTTGGAATATGATGAGGTGAATGTATTAGGATGGTGTCATTTAACCTGAGGGTTATATTTTCCTATAAATAAGGGATTTTCCAGTAAGCTGGGGCTTTTTTGCTTTTTTTCTAGGTTTGAGGGGATCACAGCTCACATAACTAGAGGGGAGCAGAGTAGAGTGCTTGAGTCCCTCACCTCTCCCTCTCCCTCTTCCTCTTCCTTTCCCTCTCCCTCTTCCTCTTCCTCTCCCTCTCCCCAAGCCTGACTATGTCACCTGTCCCCCTGCCCAACAGTCCAATAAGAGTGCTTCCTACTTCCCCTGGGTGGAGTAAGGGAAGGAAACAGTTCAACTGGCACTCAGTGGGGGGAGGGGCACAGAATGGGGGGAGAGGCCCACTCCATCTCTAAAAGGTTCCACATCACTAAACTAGGTCCTTATTTAAGGATCTTTAAACAACAGGTAGAGGTTGTCCATTTTCCCAGCCACACAGGGCTAGCTTCAAATAATACAATAAGGTTTTGGACTAGACCTGGAATTGAATAGAAAGAGAACTGAACTCGCTCAAGAACTGAGTCACAAGATGGAGTCAGTGTGGTTCACTCAATTGCCTCAATAAACTACTTCCTGTCCTAATCCCCTTAATTCCCTCAATTTTCTCACAAACAGGCAGATAATCTTTCTCCATCCTTGCTCTCTGCTTTTCAGTCATTTCCACATCTTATCACTATCTTCACCCCTGAAATAAATATTGGAAGATTGGAGCCTGGCATTGACCTCAGAAAGAGCACGCATGTGTCTCTGGAACATATTTCTAGGCACTTTACACCCAAGCACACAGGACGCATGTGACCTCACCCTGCTGTTGAAGCCAAATGATGATTATCCTGGCAACTAGGGGGTACAGGGGATAAAGTTTTGGACTTGGAGTGAGAAAGACAAGTCAAATCATGTCTTTGACACTTAGTAGCTGTGTGACCTTGGGCAAATTTTTTCAGGCTCAGTTTCTTCAGTAAAAAGGGAATAATAATGACACCTGATTCATGGGATTATCAGAGGATCAAATGAGATAATGTATATAAAGTGCTTTGTAAGCTTTAATATGCTACATCAATGTTAACAATTATTATTACTATTATTATCATTACATGTTGTAGTAGAAAGAACATTACACTTAGAATTAGTAGAGTTCTGGTATCAAATTTTACTTCAGATAGCTAATTTGTAACCACATACATGTCACAACCTCTCTGAATCTCAGTTTTCTCATCTGTGAAATAAGAATCAGAATCTTTCATCTGTATCACAGCAATACAGGAGGGAAATGCTTTTCAAACTTTAAAGCACTCTATGAATGGGAATGGTTATTACTAACAGTAGATATCAGAAGCTTAATATTGTATGAGGTTGAGAAGAGAGATACAGATGATCTTAATTCATGAACAGATTGCCCTCCCTTTTTCCCATAATCACAGAGATATCTACAATGACAAATCATAACCCAGCAGAAGGGTATGTGATACAGTAATGATGGGAAATTACAACTATCTCAGCAGTAGCACTCTTTCTCTGCTAATTGGCTGACCTTATTGATAATTACATCATTCAAAAGATGGAAGAAGCAATGACAGGAACTGCAATTCTGTGCCTGATTCTAATAAACAGGGAAGAACTCATTGGTGAAACAGAAATGATCAGGAGGATAGTGACCAGTCTATCTCAGGATTTATGACAAAGGAGAAGAAAGCCCACATAGTCAGATGTGTTCACTGTATCTGGGGACTGAATTTCAGAGGGTTCAAAAAAGTATTTAAAAGTATCCCATGACCTAAAATTCTATGGCAGTAGTCAACCTAGGAAGAATGGGTAGCTCTCAAGAATGAAATTCTGAAGATACAAACAGAAAAAAAAGAATTCCAGTAAGGGTTGTAGAAAGGAACTATTTGAACAGATTTATGTGATGAGAATTCATCAACCAACATAGTTGAGATTTTTTAATTTTGTTTTATTTTTTGATCAATAGAAGATGGAAGCATGGGCAGATACCAGATGATAAACACATTTTTGTTATTGTTGTATATAAGAAGTGTCAGATTCACAACACAATATGAGGGAGGAATGAATAGATAATCAATCTTCTGAAATCTGTGTTTATAGATTGACTATAAAAGCAGTGAGTCAAAAATGAGACAGGGCAACCTAAAAAGCCAGTGCAATTTTAGGCTGCATTAAGAGAGAAAAAGGTGTTCAAAGCATAGGAGGCAATAATTTCTCTATGCTATTAATTCAGACCACAGTTGAATTATTGGTTTACAGGATGCTGAAGTGCTGCAAGATCTTGCCATGCAAAAAAAAAAAGGAAAAAAAAAGGTTAAAGGAAATGGGGTCATTGGACCTTAAAAAAGAGATACTTAGGCGGCAGCTGGGTAGCTCAGTGGATTGAGAGCCAGGCCTAGAGATGAGAGGTCCTAGGTTAAAATCTGGCCTCAGGTGACTTCCGGTTAAGATGGCGGCAGAGTAAGGAGCAGCTGCTCGATCTCTCCTGACCGAACCACACAGGACCCCTCAAGGGGAAATAAAAACGAGTCCAGAGGAACGAAGGAACCCCACAACAGGGCGCAGCATCGAAGGTACGCAGAATCGGGGCATTTCCACACTTTAAAGGGGTGAAACAGCTCTCACTAAAACACGAGAGGAAGAAGCCCCTCCCCCACCCTCCACACCGCACAAGCCGGTAAACAGGACTGGGGCAACCAGATAATCACTGGCAGCCCCTGAGGCTGTACCTGTGCGCTGCAAGACGAGGGACCCCAGGTGGCTGGGACTCTCCCTGAGCGCCCACGTGGGTGAAGGCACCGCCTCCAGCCGGGACAAAGGCCCCTAAAACTGGGCCTTTCCCAAGCACTGAAGGCATCGCCTCAGGGGCGAATAAAGATCTCCAGCCCACGGACTTTCACTACCTTCTGCAGGGGTGAAAGCAGGGCCCTAAGAGCATCAGCGCAGGCAAAGGCAGTGCCCTAGGCTTGAATAACGATCTCCAGCCCAGGCTTGGACCTCCAGAGAGGACCCAGTGCAGACCTGAGCATGGCTGTGGAAGCAGCCCCAAAGACTGCTGAAGGAACCTCGGGCAGAGGGGCAGACCGGGAACTACCAGGAGGCCTGACCCCGAGGACAAGGAGACCGGAGCCCCCCCCCCCC
>NC_058132.1:236471460-236562945 GCF_016433145.1 Gracilinanus agilis | reverse complement strand
CCTCTAATCACACTTCTGACCCCTTTCCCCCCACACCTCCACTCCAGGGATCAAAGCTGTAATTCTTTCAGAATGAGAAAGGCAAGCATTTAAAGACTTAACTGGACAAAAGATATTTTTTCAGTTTTAAGTTTGGTTACCACCATTACTGTATTTCCCTGGACCTTGGCTTTTCTTTATGACTTTTTCACACTTCCCTAAAGGGAAAAGTCTGGGAAGAACTTTGGCCTGAAAAAAACTTACTTCTTAGCATTTTTAGTTGAACTAAAATGGAGATTTTTAAAATTAAACTTCCATGGGAAGGAAGTGTATTTTCTCATTTCCTCAGGGGCCAGACTTGGACATTTTTATTACATGGAATTTATTCCACTCCCACCCTTATTAACATTATCACAGCCAACTGTGAATTTAACAAATAATTTTTTAAAAAAGAACATACACTCAGTTGATGTTTTTCATGTATTAAATTCAACAAAAATAGACTGAGGCACATTTTCTCCAAGAAAGACAAAAGTTTATTAGCAGGTGAAAACCTGTTAACAAAGAGGCTTAAATGGATGGCTACCTCAGACCAAAAGCCCCCAAGAAGGAGGCACAGCCCCTTTTAAAAAAATAAGCATAGAACAATAATACAATTGGCTAAAAGGTTGACAGCATAAAGAGAGAGAGAGTGGTTGCATACATTAAGGAAAATGAGCCAAAACTCATGTGGGGCCAAGACCACCCCTCTCCATCTTAGAGGAATGTTTTTTATTGACTTATAGAATCCATCTGCATCCTGAGTTAATTGATAGTGGACCAGAGATAGAAGATTCACTAACCCCCTAGCAATGAGATGAGACCCCTTTAATTGGACAAGGACAGGCAAAGATAGGACCAGGTCAAAGACAGCAAGCAATTGTCATGGAGTTTTTCAGGAGCTGCAGTTATGAGGGATAACAAGTTTCCTTGTTGGCATAAACTTGGCATAAAGTTCCTTGCAGGTGGTGCTGAGATAACAATTTCCTTTGAACTAAAGTGTTTTATGAAAACACAAACCTTTAAACTTAGCTCTGAATTCTTCTTTAATTAAAACTGATCACTAGGAAAACTAATCTTTTCTTCTTTTTATCTAACTTGAGAGAAGACAGCTTTTGAACTCATGAGCTGCTTCATTCCAAGACAGAAAAAGGAACTTAAATTGTTATATAAAATACAGAATAGAATTTTAAAATAGGATCAACTGCAGAATGAAATCAAATATAAAATACAAAATCAATATTTGGTTTTCTCAGCTGGAAAACAAAACAATTGGGTTATAATCTCAGTTTTTCCTCTAACTATTGCTAGAATTTTATATTGTGTTTTAAGGTGTGTAAAATGCTTTGCAAATATTACCTCATTCTCACAGCAACTCTGGGAGGTAGGTGTTATTCAATGATGTGCTATGAAATGTTTAATAGCTGGATCTATGGAGAAAATATACTGAACATCCTTTTAAATTTAATCTGAATTATTAACATTTTCTCTGATACTTCCTTTAATCTAGACAATCAACAAAATAACAAAGTAAGTTCTGATTTGTGGCTAATTTCTGAGGTTTAAGTGCTCTCATTAGACATTTAACAATTGACTCTCTTGGCTCCAGCACATCCCTGATGTTGGGTTGAGAACTCACTACTTGACAGAAAGCATTGGGAAAACTGGAAAACTGTCTGACAGAAATTAGGTGTAGGCCATCAAATAAGGTGTGAACCATATACCAAAAGAAGCCCAAAATAGGTAAAAGGGTGATCTTGAAAGCAATTAGGGGTACATCAAAAATTTACATGTCGGATCTATGGATTTTGGTTCATGACCAAACAAGAGTTAGAGAGCATCACGGGACACAAAATAGATAATTTTGATTATATGAAATTAAACATCTTTTGCTTTAATAATAATACATTTATTTATTTAATATGCAATTTAATATTCAAAAAATTAAAAATATTTATTTAACATACAATAAATAATAATGAACTAAAATATAATGAATAATAAATATATAATAATAATAAATTATGAATGATAAAACCAATGAAATAAAAGTTTGAAGAAAAAAAGGAAAAAACTATGTTTCCCTGAAAAGGGCCTCATTTCTCAAATATACAGTGAACTGAGCTAAATTTATAAAAACTACAATAATTAATACAAACAGGCAATTTTCAGAACAAGAAATAAAATAATATTTTATTATTTAATAGACATATAAAATACTCTAAATCACTAATAATTAGAAAGATCAAAATTAAAGATAACTGAAGTACTACCTTATACCCATTGGATTGGTTAAAATGATAGAAAAATAAAATGATAAATTCTAGAGAGGATGTGGAAAAATAGGTACACCAAAGCACTTCAGATGGAGTTGTGAACTAGTCAAACCATTCTGGAGAACAATTTGGAATTATACACAAAGGGCTATAAAACTATGCATATACCTTTGACCCAACAATACTCCTATTAAACCTGTACTACAAAGATATCAAAGAAAAAGCAAAAGGACTATGTGTTGTATCTTTTCTTTTGTGGTGGCAACAAGTTGGGAAACGGAGGGGATATCCATCAATTGAGGAATGGATGAGCAAGTTGACACATATGATTATAATGGAATGCTTTTTTGTTGTAAGAAATAATGAAAGAGATGATTTCAGAAAAACCTGGGAAGACTAATATGAACTGATAGAAAGTAGAGTGAGCAGAACTTGCAGAGTGTTGTATACACTAAAAGCAACATTGTTTTTTTTAAAATTTTATCTTTATTCCAGTAACAAATTTACACATAAGTTTTCCAAGGTTTCATAATTCATGTTGCTTTCCTCCCCTCTTTCCTCTCCCATCCTGAAGTTGACAAGCAATTCCACTGGGTTATACATGTGTTATCTCTCAAAATATATTTCCATATTATTCATTTTAGTAACAGCAATATTGTAATAATGCTCAATTGTGAAGAAATTTAGCTGCTCTTATCAATACAGTGATCCATGACAATTCCAGAGGACTCAAAATACTATCCAGCTTCTGAGGGAGAATTGATGAACTCTGAGTGCAGATTGAACCCTATTTTCTTTAACTTTCTTTATGTATTTTGCTTCCTTCTGACCTACAATTTGACTGATACAGAAATATGCTTTGCATGACTTCATATATGTTTAATGAGTATCATGTTTCTTGCCTTCTCAATAGGTGAGGGATAGTCCAGAGGGAGGGAGAGAATTCAGAAATGAAAATAAAATTTAAAAGAAAGAAAGCCTATATATGGTAAGTAGCTTGCTGATTCTGTTTATTCTTTTATCAGATTTTTAATTTTTTTTCTGACTTCAATTGCCTTTCTGTTTAATCACCCATTATTTTTTTAAAATTTATTAATATTTATTTTTTTGAAAAGTTAACAGGGTTACATAATTCATGCTCTTACTTTCCCCTTCACCCCCCGACTTTCCCCTCCTCCCCCTCCATGGCTGATGTGTATTTCCACTGGTTTTAACATGTGTCATTGATCAAGACCTATTTCCAAATTGTTGATAGTTGCATTGGTGTGGTAGTTTCGAGTCTACATCCCCAATCATGTCTGCCTCAACCCATGTGTTCAAGCAATTGTTTTTCTTCTGTTTCCACTCCTGTAGCTCTTCCTCTGAATGTGGGTAGCATTCTTTTCCATAAATCCCTCAGAATTGTCCTGGGTCATTGAATTGTTGCTAGTACATAAGTCCATTACATTTTATTTTACCACAGTGTATTGGTCTCTGTGTACAATGTTCTTCTGGCTCTGCTCTTTTCACTCTGCATCAATTCCTGGAGGTCTTTCCAGTTCACACGGAATTCCTCCAGTTTATTATTCCTTTGAGCACAATAGTATTCCATCACCAGCATATACCACAATTTGTTCAGCCATTCCCCAATATGAAGAGCATACCCTCATTTTCCAGTTTTTTGCCACCACAAAAAGCACAGCTATAAATATTTTCGTACAAGTCTGTTTATCTATGATCTCTTTAGGTTACAAACCCAACAATGGTATGGCTGGATCAAAGGGCAGACATTCTTTTTATAGCCCTTTGAGCTTAGTTCCAAATTGCCAGCCAGAATGGTTGGATCAGTTCACAACTCCACCAACAATGCATTAATGTCCCAGTTTTGCCACATCCCCTCCAGCATTTACTACTCTCCCCTTCTTTCATTTTAGCCAATCTGCTAGGTGTAAGGTGATACCTCAGAGTTGTTTTGATCTGCATTTCTCTAATTATCAGAGATTTAGAACACTTTCTCATGTGCTTATTGATACTTTTGATTTCTTTATCTGAAAATTGCCTATTCATGTCTCTTGCCCATTTTTCAATTGGGGAATGGCTTGATGTTTTATACAATTGGTTTAACTCCTTGTATATTTGAGTAATTACACCCCTGTCAGAGTTTTTTGTTATAAAGATTTTTTCCCAATTTGTTGTTTCCCTTCTGATTTTGGCTACATTGTTTTTGTTTGTACAAAAGCTTTTTAGTTTGATGTAATCAAAACCATTTAATTTACATTTTGTAATTTTCTCTAACTCTTGCTTGATTTTAAAATCTTTCCTTTCCCAGAGATCTGACAAGTAAACTACTCTATGTTCACTTAACTTATTTATAGTTTCCCTCTTTATATTCAAGTCATTCACCCAAACTGAATTTATCTTGGTGTAGGGTGTGAGATGTTGATCTAAACCTAATTTCTCCCATATTGTTTTCCAAATTTCCCAGCAGTTTTTGTCAAATAGTGAATTTTTGTTCCAAAAGTTGGGCTCTTTGGATTTATCATACACTATCTTGCTGATGTCACTTACCCCAAGTCTATTCCACTGATCCTCCCTTCTGTCTCTTAGCCAGTACCATATTGTTTTGATGACCGCTGCTTTATAGTATAGTTTAATATCTGGTACTGCTAGGCCCCCTTTCTTCACATTTTTTTCATTATTTCCCTTGATATTCTTGATCTTTTGTTATTCCAAATGAACTTTTTTATAGTTTTTCTTAATTCAGTAAAAAAGTTTTTTTGGTAGCTTGATAGGTATGGCGCTAAATAGGTAAATTAATTTGGTTAGAATGGTCATTTTTATTATGTTAGCTCATCCTACCCATGAGCAATCAATATTTTCCCAATTGTTTAGATCTAATTTTGTTTGGAAAGTGTTTTGTAGATAGATTCCTAAGTATTTTATATTGTCTAGGGTGATTTCAAATGGTGTTTCTCTTTCTACCTCTTGCTGCTGTGATGTGTTGGAAATATATAAAAATGCTGATGATTTATGTGCATTTATTTTGTATCCTGCAACTTTGCTAAAGTTGTTGATTATTTCTACAAGCTTCTTAGTTGATTCTCTCTCCAGTCTCTTGAGGGAGGAGTTGAGAGGGCCCCTCCCTGCCAGTCAAACTGATGGCTGAAGGAAGTCCTTGAGGTAGGTACTTCCTGCCAAGATGGATGCCCCAGTTCTTTCAAGAAATAAAAGAAAAATGATTCCTTCCGCTTGAGCCCTTGTCTTAATTTTCGACACAATAACTCACCACAGGGTTTGAATAGGTAACAAGGATTTATTAATACCAGGATCAGTCAGAAGGGGGAGGGGTTCAGGATTTCTAACTGCTGCTAGGGAGAGGGGTGAGGGTGGGGGATGGGTCACGGAGAGATTTAGACAGAGAGAGTCCGGCTCTCCCAGTCAGGAAGATTTGACTGCCTTTTAAGTAAAGTCTTTATCAAATCATTAAAACTAGGGGTAACTTATTTGAGGATACTCTACTAGCCTAAAGAAACTAAACCCACTATGTTCAATCACCAAGCCCTCCCTTCCACCCAGGACCCAAAGGAAATTCAGGGAAGGGGAGGGATGGAGATGGGAGATCAGGGCGAGGTTCAGACAAATGAGATAGGTCCAAATTTCCCCAAAACAAAATAAGCACAGGCTAAGGCCGAAGCAATTAGGCCAAAGCCAACAGGTTAAGCCAAAGCAAAAGCCTCCAGCCACAGCGAAAGCCAGAAGGCAAAATCACTGTCAATTGGAACTTCACCTCTATTTATAGCTTTAAGTTCTAACTGACTTTCTAAAGATTCTAAGATGTTTAACTGACTTTTTGTGACCGTTAGAAATTACAGAAGCAAAAAGTTTCTGTTAGCCACCTTGTATTACACATCTTACATATGAACTTAAAATATATATATTTAATTACCATATATGTATTTTCTCACCTTCCTTCCTTCCTTCCTTCCTCCACTACTACCCCTCCCATTAAAACAAAAGGAGAAAAAAGCCTTTGTAACAAATATGTATAGGCAATTGAAGCAAATTCCCAAATGGATCAAAATATAGATATTTTAAATATATGTAGCTAACCGAGCTAACCCTTTCAAGAGGTTGCCCTATGAGCTCCTACATTCTGTCCCATCCCTCTCTTGTGAAACACTAATCTATTTTTCCTTCCACTGCCAATATACCATCAAAAATGCAAGAAAGACACTGCCTACTGGCATGCTGCAACTACTAATAGAGAGATAATGATGAGTGACTATTCTACCCTTTTATATGTAAGATATGTCAATCAATCAGTAAGTAAAGATTTGTTAAGTGCCTACTGTGTACCAGGCACTAGGCTATTGTTCTGGGGATACAAAGAAAAGCAAAAGGCCAAAAGCTCATGATCTAATGAAGGAGAAAGCATGTAGCTGATATAATACTTTCTAGATAGTCAAACCCCAGCATTATTTTCCAAAGTATTTTAAAAATTAATACAGTTAGAGGGAGAAGGTACAGGCTATATGAGAGGAGGGGAAAATACAGACCTGTGATTTTCATCAGTATAAGGAGCTCTCAGTGTACAACTCCTTCCACTGATGTAGATTAGAAATGCCTCTGTAATGTTTAGCCTTAAAGAGTTTTCTATGGCATTGAGATTAAAAAACTTGTCCATTGTCAACAGCCAGTATGTGTCAGAGGCAGAACTTGAACCTAGTTCTCCCTGAAATCAAGGAAGACCATAGGTCCATTATATCAGGAGGTCTCAACCTAATTTGATAATGATGTCAAATTAATTTTCCTAGATATCTTAGGCTATTGAATTCAGCCAATGCCATGGATCTAGAATTAATAGGAAGGAATATTATTCATAAATAGCCAAAGCATTGAGAGTCCAGTAATCATAACAGAGTCTCTATGCCCACCTTTATTTGTTTAAACAAATACAAGCAGGGTTCCTATTAATCAGGTGGAATGTTGGATGAATCCTTTTCTCCTTTGGACCACAGTAGTCTCTGTACCAGAGAGCATAGCTAGCCAGCAAGAATGGGCCTTTTTGTAACTAAATCTATGGCAGTTATATGTTCCATGTGTCTGTCTTCACAGTGCTAAAATCATTTTATAATTGTTGGTGCTGGAATAGTAAATTCCCTGTAATGTGGTAAGAGGATAGAAATTGCTAGCAGCCTGCTTCAACATCCAGAAATTCTAGCTCTACAGAGTAAAATACAACCTGTTTCTCATGACCCCATTTACCCCCAGAGATCCAAGCAATGTTAGAATTATGGCAAGCTAATCAGTCAATCCCTAAAATGGTCATTGTGGCACCAAATTATATAAAAGGCAAGAAGTTCATAGTATTTTCCCCACAGAGATTGGATCTCATGGATTCCAAGGCAATGGGCTTTTTACTGACAGTTACCACCACTGGTATGATGATATCTAATGTTACACAAGCATCTTTTTATGGCAGGGCTGGGTTCTGATATAAAATCCAAGAAGGAAACTAAGTCATAGGACCATTGAGTAGAGTTGGAAAAGACCTTCAGAATCAACTAATCCAGTACCATCTCTTTACAGATAAGAAGACTAAGGGCCAAAAAGGTGAAGGGGTTTATCTAAAATCACATAGGTGCTAAGAAGCAGAGATAGAATCCAAACCCAGGTCTTCTAGTTCCAAACCCAGAACTTTTTTCCACCGGAAACTAGGAAATAGCTTAGACGCTGTATTTTTCTAGATTACTAAATGAAATTCTAATAGATGAAATAACTGTTCATAGCTGCTTCCCTGGGCAATCATTCCCCTCCTTCAAGATGGCTGCCTGCCTCAGTAAAGATAAATTTTCCACTAAGGTTTGACTTACATTATTTTGGTTCAGGTTTGGAAAAGTCACTTAAATATGTTTGCCTTGTTTTCCTCAAATGTAAAAAGAGGATAAAATCACCTAGTTTACTGAGTTCTTGCAAGGATCAAATGAGATAATATTTGTAAAATGTGCTTAGCACAACCTAGTACATAGTAGATGCCATATAAATGCTTATTCTCTTCCCCTCTTCCTTTTAGGTATTGCAGCTTTGATTTCTAGGAGTGGATTTCTAATCACCTTTGATTCCCAGTAGCTACTGACTCCTCGCTGGTCTGGGGGCTTAAAGCAATGGAGAATGAAGCATTGGTATCTTGTTTCCTCTCCCTGCTGGATAAGAAATTTGGCTGCCTTCCATGACAAGTTTTAATTCAGAATGTGTGAGGGGAAGGACAAAAGCCATGGGTCAAAATAGCCAGATACCAACCAATGTCCCGAGAGTTGACAGAATATTCCATTGGCACAGCAGAGAGTCTTATGATGATGTAACAAATTACTTCAGAGAAGGGCTCAGGTTAAATTTGAGTTTGAGTCTAAACACAAATTGCCAGTTCAAAACACAAGTTTAAAGAGGGCGAGATGAAATGGCAAAGATTATTGAGGTCAGTAGCCTTAAGGCACTATGCTTTATTACATCCTTACTTCTATATACTTTCTTTTTAAGTTGAAGAATATGGCATCAATTATACCTCCTGACGCAACTAGTTCAGGGAATCTCAATTTGGGGTATGCAGAATCATGTCTTTCTACTGAAAAATTATCAAAATAGTAGTGTTATTAAAAAATGGTGGATCAAAGAGATAATGGTGAAGCATCAGAGAAGAGTTATAAAAAGGAGGGATATTATAATGTTTGAAATTTTCAAAAGACATTTGGAGGAATAAATCTTTTTTTACTAAATTAAACCAATAAAGTATATATGTGAAAACTTTTTTCACCTTGAGGTAGAAAGTCATCCATAATGATCCAGTGAACAATGAACTTATTGATTTCTTCTATAATCAAAAACTCTAATTTCCTACCAATTAAGTTATAAAATTATTAGTCATTATTAATAAATATATTTATAAGGGCTTTAATCTTCCATAACAATTTATCTCTGGGAATTGGAATTCACTGTCTTTTCCTCAATTACATCCAAAGCAAGAAACAAACTGAAGACTGAATGTAATATGAGGGTATCTTTTCAAAGACTCTTTTGAAGATAAAGCTTTTGGTTAACAAGAAAACAAGTCAAGGATTTCACTAGTTTAGTTTAATTTAGGTCCTTTAACAGATTTGTGTTCTGATACACATTTAACAATTTTAAGTCACATGTACCAAATGAAGGTTTTTTTTAAAGAAAATTTATCTTATTTTATTTCTTATATGCAGATTTATGGTAAACTCTAGAATTTATATCCTTTTATATTGAGTGGTATACAGGAAATTTTACTGAAAATAATGGAGTTAAGGGAACCAAAAAAGGTTAGGAACCCGTAATCTGATAATAACAGCAACTGACATTTATCTGGGTATTAAGAGCTTTATAAAGAGAGAAACCATGTTATCTTACCTTATATTTCCTCCTTTCCCCCTGCAAACACTGATACACAAAGAAAGCATGTGAGTATAGATCATAGCTATAAGGAGGGACAGAACTATTCAATTCCAAAAATATTTATTAAACACCTACTATGTAATGTGCACTGGGATTATAGGCACAATCAAGAGTCCCTATCTTCAAAGAGATCAGAAGGCTATAGAGGGATGAGAAGAGGACTACATTTCCTATTATATCTTGCACTTCAAACATGTTTGCTTGCATTTCCCAGAACTTAGTCCCACTGAGACTGCTTTGATTCAAGATGATTATATCATGAGATGTGGGTTCTGTTAAGTGTACTTAGACTTCTGGAAAAATGGGAGTAGAAAATAGATTTTTTTCTTCTGATATTCCAGAAAGAGGAAGAGACATAGAGCATCCAGCATTGTGTTGACAAGTGTCCAAGAAACCCAAAATTCTAGCACGTTATTGAGAATCCCTCAAACAGGGAGAAAAAGTACCTAATTACAGAGGAAATGAGATAGTCATCTGGAAATGTCTTTAAACAATGACCTTAAAGACTTCATTAGACCTTCACCCCAACTCCACTAGACTGAAGTCTAAAATCTTTCTACATGTAAACCTGAATTTTGAAAGCAATTATTTGTTCTAGAGATGCTCTAGAGAAAGGGGGAAAATAAGTATATACCATACCTCCAAAATGAGCCTAAACCCTTGAAATCTAAATTTGAATGGCACAAAGAATACCCATACTAAAGAATATAAAGATTCATTTGATCATCTGATCCTTCTGTTGGGCTTGATCATCTCTACTTTATAGATCAGGAACTGAGGTTAAATGACTTGTCCATGTATAGTTAGAAACATCTTGAATCCCTAAAACTACATTACCCAAACTTCCTTTCTTTATTACCTACAATTCTTTTCCCTTTGTCCACATTTGCATGGTCACATTTGTATATAGCTTGCTGTAACTCCTCCCTCTTTCTCTTTTGTTCTCCGGAACTGTTTGGGTTAGTACCTTTTTAGTTAGCTTTTTTATGTTAGTTTATAATTAATAAAAATTCACTAAACGTATTTAGTTCTTGTATATTAATTTTAATCTCCACATCCATCATCACACAGGTATTAAGTATCAAAAGGAGCAAGAAGAAAGAGTAAAAGATGATTTGTGATTTTTAGCTCTGGAAAACTGGGAAAATGAAGGGACCACTTGCAGACAAACGAAACTCAGAAGGGAGAAAAAAAAGTGAAATAACTTGTCCAATATAGCAAATTTAAGATTAGAAGAAAAGGAACAAGCATTTATTAAACACCTACTAGGTGTTAAACACTGGGCTAAATTTTTTACAAATATCAGCTCATTTGATCCTCAGAACAACTTTATGAAGTAGGTGCTATTATTCCCAAATTACAGTTGAAGAAATTGTGCCAGATGTTAAATGACTTGCCCAGGAACACACTTCTAATAAGTGCCTGAGGTCACATTTGAATTTAGGTCTTTCTGACACCAGGACACTCTATCCAACTGTGCCACCTAGCAATCCTTAGTTTCCCTGACTCCTCTATATTGGTTCAGTCAGCTATTCACACTGATGATGTAACCAGGTTCAGTTTAGAAATAAAAGAACTTCTGAATAAAAAGATATATTCCTAGCTTATTATAGATTTGCAAAGTAATGCATTTAAAAGCCTTTTTCTGAATGATTTGTATTTCTGTTGTCATTAGCTGAGTTCATCAAAACTTTCTTTCATATTTTCCTTATGCGTCAGTACAAATACAATATTAGCATAGTTACATTGGCAGGCCCACCCTCCAATGATGTCACTGTGTTAAACTGCAATCTTTTCCTGTTAACAAGGACATAAATAAATAGTTGGCAATTAAACTACAGTCATTCAGATTGATGTGCAATAGTCATTCTGTCTTATTTTTAAAAGCTTAATATTCTGGCTTGATCTTTCAGATAGAAAAATTACCTACACTAAGTAACATCTATAAAGCAGATAGAAATGAGGGTAATTTTTTTTCACTAAACATAAAATCAATTTTCAGGACTTCAAGAAATAATGATGAATCTCTTAGAGAGCAAAATCATCAATGTATAATCATTGTTACTCTAAGTTTCTGTCAAATGGTAATTAAGGAAGCTAATCTAGAGCTATTAAGGGAAATCATAAGATTATTTCTTCCTTTAAAAATGAATTGGTATCCTTAAAATAATTTGTGTAGAAGTGTATTTTACTTAATTTAATGATGGCATAAACCAAAGTTTTATGCAAATGAGATTTAATAAATTCAAGTACACTTTCCTATTTGTTTCCATTATATTTTCTGATATATTTTAGGTTTATTTTACATTGTTATTCATCCCTGTCTCTCTTGATGAGCTGATCTTACTTCTTACCAAGATTAACCTGTGCTTTTTCCAGCAACCCCATTCCATTCTCTTTTCCAACAGTTTGTCCCCCTATTATCCCCACTCTTTTCAATCTCTCCCTTTCTACAGGTTTATGCCCTACTGCCTCCAAACATATCCATGTTTTCTCCATCCTAAAAAAAATCCTCACTTGATCCTTCATACTCTATCAATAATCCTGTATATCTTCTGCCTTTTGTAGTTAAATGAAAACTCCTCTAAAGGACCATTTACAACAGGTGCTGTCACTTTCTCTCTTCCCACTTTCTTCTTAATCCTTTACAATCCAGCTTCTTCCCTCATCATTCCCAAAATTGTTCTCTTCAAAGCTACTAATGATCTCTTAGTTGCAAATTCAATAACCTTTCCTTAATCCTCATTCTTCTTGACTTCTTTTCAACCTGTAAAACTGCTGGTCCCTCTCTCTTCTGTAATACTCTCTTCTCTCTAGGTTTTTGGGACACTACTCTCTCCTACTTCTTTATCTCTTTTGCTGGATTTTCTTCTGGACCATGCCCTCTAACTGTAGGTATCCCTCAGAATTTTCTCTTGGACCCTTTTCTTGTCTCCCTCTATACTTTACTTGATGTCTCATCAACTCACATAGATTTGTTATTAAATCTCTATGTCTCTATTGTAATAAAAGAATAAAGAAAAAGGTAAATAGGGGTTTTGGTCCTTTGGTGGGAAAGGAGAGTGCAATAGTGGATTGAGGTCGTAAGGAGAGATGTAAGGGAATGGCTGAGTTTAGGGAAATAGAGGACAAGGAAGTATAATGAACGGTAAGGGAGATGGTGAGGTAATTAGGGGAGGCAGCTGCAACAGGGAGACCCTCAGACTAGAGCAGAGGTTACTGGGGAAGGAAGGCTGGACTCTTCCAGGGAAAGGGGTATTTCCACAGACACAAAGGTTAGGGCCAGTCAGAAGTGGTTTGAATCTGACTAGAGAGCTTTCTAGTCAGTTTCTCAAGTCCACAAAGAAGGAGTCCCAAGGCTCCTCCCTGTTAGTGAAACTGAAGGGTTTCCAGGAGGAAGTATAGAGACAACAACTTCCTCCCAAGATGGATGTTCCCAGCTTCCCTCAGAAAAATAAAGAGAAGTATTCCTTCCCTCCTTCAACCCTCAACTTATCGTCGAGCCAGTGATTTAGCAAAGGGTTTGATTAGGTGACATGGAGTTTATTAAAGTTTCAGGGTTGATTATAAAGGAGAGAGGAGTTCAGGGTTTCCCTAACAGCCACTAGGGAGAAGCTCAAGGTGAGGGAGGGTCACAGGAATGGCTTGGACTCTCTCTCAGCCAGGGAAGTTTGGCTGCCCTTGAGGTTAGGTAGTACTAAAACAATAAAGCAGGGGATAGTTTGTTTCAAGGGTAAGCCCTACTTGTCTATGGGGAACTAAATCCTCAAAGTCTAATTGCTACAACCCAAAAATCCACCCTTCTCCCAAAGCCCACAGGAAAATCAGGAAGGTATAGGGGAATGATATAGGGAAGATAAGGGAAGGTCCAGAGAAATTAGCTAAGCTCCAAATGTCCAAAGACAAAAGCACAGATTCAAGGCAAGGTTTCAGCCCGAAGGCAGAGCCCAGTTCACCCCTCCACTCTTCACAAGCTTCTGGGACCAACTGACCTTTGTCAGAGTTCTAAAGCTAGCTAACTACCAGAAGTTCTACAGTTAGGTTTTGCAAGGGTAAATGCCTTGATTGCATCTCTGCATTACACTATGTTGATAATTCTCAGATCTATCTATCCTGTCCCAACCTCTCTCCTGATCTCCAATCTCACATCTCCACTTTTCAGACTCTTAAACTGTATGTTCAGTACTCATCTTAAACTCAATATGTCCAAAACAGAACTTGTTATCTTTCCCAAAAGAGCCTCTGCCCTCCTACTTTCCCTAATATTACAGAGAACAACACCATCCTCCCAGTCTCATAGGCTTGGAACCAAGAACCATTCTGGATTCCTCACTATCTTTCACCCTTGCATGTTCAATCTTTTACCAAGGCCCATCTGTTTCACCTTTGCAACATCTCCTACATTTCCCCATCTCTTTTCTGATGCTCTAGTACAGACTTATCACTTCATGCCTGGATTATTGCAATAACCTGCTAGTAGGTCAGCCTGCCTCAAGTCTCTCCCCATTCCAATACAATCTCCATTCAGCCACTAAAGTGATTTTCCTAAAGCACAGGTCCAATCATTTTACCTCCTTATCCCAGTGACTCCCTCTAACCTCTAGGATCAAATCCAAAATACTCTGATATTCAAAGCCCTTCATAACCTAGCCCCCTCCTACCTTTCCAGTCTTCTTACATTTAACTCCTCAGCATGTACACTTCCATCCAGTGACAATGGCCTCCTGGTTATTCTACTGAGATACTGTATCTTTCACCTCCTGGCATTTTCTCTGGCTTCCCCTATATCTTGAATGCACTCTCTCTTCAATTTCAACTACTGACCTCTCTAGCTTCCTTTAAAATCTCTCATTCTTTATGAAGAATTTTCTAACCCCCTCTTAGTTCTAGTTCCTTACCTCTGATAATTAACTTCTATTTATCCTGTATAGAGTTTGCTTTGCATATATTTTTTTTTACTTATTGTCTCTCCCATAATATAAGTTCTTTTGAGGGCAAGGACTGCCTTTTGTCTCTTTTTTGCAATCCCGGCACTTACCAGAGTGCCTAGCACATGGTAGTTGCTTAATATATATTTATTGATTGAAAAGACAGTAACTCCTTTTAAACTTCTTTAACTCATACTAACTTGTAAGTAATATTCTGAAAGTAAATTTGTGAAACAAATTTCAGCTCTTTTTTTTTTAGGGTGGGATGCAATTTTGGAAAATATTCAGAAATGTCTAAAGGCCAGGGATTCAACTGCTGATATATTCTCATTAAAGTATCCATAACTTTGTGTCTTTTTTAACATTGGTAGATATAGCAGTTGATTTTTTTTTAATTTACTGATAGTGTGCTATCAAGATCTTTTTTTGACATGTGTTATGTTGATGTTGTTAGCTGATAAAGATAAGGCCCCAAGGTCCTCTGATGGTAAGAGGACCTGAGCTAAGTGAGAGTAAGAATTCCTAGGTGAACACCAAGTTGTGATAGTGAACCCCAAGACCCCACAGTAATATTTGAAACTAAACTAAACACCCAGCTCCAACACAACTGTGTCCCAGGAAAAAGTGATCAGATAAGAAGCTGCTGGGTTAGATCACCAACTTTTTGATGGCTTATACTGGCTTCAAAGCTGATGGATAATGCTATTGACTGCGATTTAACTTTCCTTTGACCAATCCCTTTCCCTCAGATTCTCAAGGATATAATCAATGATCCTTAGGGTAATGATGACATCCACCTAAGTAAGTTTTAGCATTCAATAATAACAAACTTAGGGAAAAGGAACAGGGTTAAAGGAAAGAGGTGTTAGGAAAGCTTGACTAAAACTACCAATGATCAGGTATTGTCAATTAAAGGTAATCAGATTTGATACTGTCAGCTGGAGAGGTTTGTCCTCTCTGTAGCGACCTGGCTAGGTCAGGCACCTTGGCCTGAACCAGATTGTTTGGGTATTGATGTTATTTCTTCCTTGATGTTCAGTTGATTTAATGTATAGCACAGTTTTATACAGAAGTTGAAGGTGTGGTAGCTATTAGAACAGGATGCAGGTATTCTAAGTTGATTTGTTTTGGCCTACCCAAATCCCAATCAACCTCCCCAAGTCCCTTTTCAGAATTGAGAGAGCTTCTTGTTCAAAATTCTCCTTTTTATAGTCTGCCAGTAACTGCTTCTCCTTGCAGTTCATGGCAATCTAGGTTGATTCCAAATTCCAAACTATTGAGTGTCACTCATCCTGCTTTCCATTTTGCATATCAGAAATGATATTATACACATCAAATGAATTAAGCTAAATAATGACTATTTATAAAACTAAAAATAAACTTCTTCCCCCAACATAGGAAAAAAATTAGAAAAAATCTTAGCAAAACACTATATGCAAAGAATTGTTCATTCCAGAATTACAGCAAATATTAAAATATGAGATAATTAGAAAAATCACACTTTTAGATCCCTCTATAACCTGTTGTATGTGTGTGTGGGGGGGGGTGTTCATATATAAGTACATGTATATACACACAAAGAGAGTAAACCTCTTAAAAGGAAAAACAAAGAGGAAAAGACAACAAAATAATCTGGGAAGACTTATATGAACAGATGCAAAGTGAAGTAGGCAAAACAAGGGAAATGTTTTAACAGTAACATCAATATTATAAAGATAATCAACTGTGAAACTTTGTAACAATGATCTGTTACAATTCCAAAGGACTTCTGATGGAAAATGCTATCCATCTCCAGATAGAGAACGATGAATCCAGAGTATACACTGAAGCAGAAATTTTTTTAGAGCATGGACAATGTAGAAATTTATTTTTCATGACTACATATTTCTTACCTTCTTAATAGGTAGGGGAGGGAAAGAATTTGGAACTAAAAATAAAATTAAAGTTAATAAAAAAATAGAAACACAGCAGGAAAGACAGCTAAAAAAGAGGTAAATAAAGTATAAAGAACATGTGGAAGAAGAGTTAGCTTCATCATTAGCAGGGAGGTTTAGTTGTCTTGGTGATCCTCTGAGCTGTGACATAGCACTATGTATATCAGTTATATCATTTTTAGTGAGGGGCTATCTGTCACCTTCTGTGTTGCCATACTGAATCACTATGAAACTCTAGTTTCTTGGTCATAGTTGCAACAAAAAATCTCGTTAAGAGGGCAGACCAAAGCCACTTCCCTATAACTTGGCCATGTCTAAAGAATTATAGAGATGAGATAGACTTTATAAAATGAAAATGATTTATCATAGTCATAAATGAGATTAAAGGATAACTGCAGGTTGTCCATTCATAGCTGGAATAAGATCTAAAAATTAGTAAAATATCTTTGTCATTGAGTTAGAGGTAGAAAGTGTCCAACTCAACCCTTTGGGTATTTCTAATAATATGTAAAGGTTAAATTATGAAAAAAATGTTGCTATCATTCATCTTTTCTTGAATCTATCAAAAGATATTGAAAGCTGCTTGTTAGTGGAATTGGTTTTCTTTCTTTTGTGACTAGAAAATTGACAATTAAAATCTTTTGGTAGTTTAGTTCTCATAATATATGCTAAACATAAGTTCTTCCTTAAACTTTCTGAAAGAACTCACATTCATAACAAATAAAAGCTACTAAGTTCTTTAAAAAGCAGTGATGCCTGATGGGTTTATACACCAAAGAGATAATAAGGGAAAATACATTTTAAAAATATTTATAACTGCACTCTTTGTAGTGGCAAAAAATTGGAAAATGAGGTGATGTCCATCGATTGGGGAATGGCTGAACAAATTGTGGCATCTGATGGTGATGGAATACTATTGTGCTGAAAGGAATAATGAACTGGAGGAATTCCATGCGAACTGGAAAGACCTTGTTATAAAGTAGGATAAGTTATAGTAAGAGATGATGGTTGTAGAAGATAAAGATTCTGGAATGCTAGAAGGAGGGGTTAGGCTGGAACCGAGGGGGTTGGCTATCTCTCTCTGGATGTACCCAGGGAGAGTGTCTGCCTGTCCTTAGGTTGCTGATCCTATCCTGCTTTCCTATCCTGCCTGTTGCTTTATTGTTATCCATTTATGGTATTTCCCTTGGAGAAGAACCTTGTGATCCAGCTGTCTGCACTGACTGTAAGATGAAGTCTGGATCCAATTGGATCTAGGACCCTCCCTGGGCCCTGCCAAGTTTGTCACAGACCATCAAATAGCCAAGAGAGGGTTTAGTGCAGGTTATCTAGAACATGGACTGGGGTTAAAACTTAGTGAGGAGAGAGTGAAAAGAGTAGACAAATTAAATATTTGAAGACCCTCCGTTAGGAGGTTTAGAACTGAAGTTTTGTAGCTAGCAGTTAATGACAGGAATTCCCCTTATCATTCAACCCTCTCTCTATCTCTGGAAATAAATTACATCTTTCACTAATTATATCCAGCTCTGTGACTTAGAAAATCTGTGTATTGGTCCCATGGCCTGACCAGGCTAACTGCTGGCCTTCAACCCAGAGTGTAATTGTTACTGGCCCAAAGTAATCCATCTCATCCCAGCCCCAAAAGTACCAGATTACAACCTCCAGGACTTGGTACAGAGCAAAAGGAGCAGAACCAGGAAAACATTGTACACAGAGACTGATACATTATGGCACAATTGAATGTAATAGACTTTTCTACTAACAGCAATGTAATGACCCAGGACAATCCAGAGGAATTTATGAGAAAGAACCCTATCCACATCCAGAGAAAGAACAGTGGGAACAGAAATGTAGAAGAAAAACATAAGATCGATCACATGGTTCAATGGGGATATAATTAGAGTTTTAATGTTAAAAGATCACTCTTCTACAAATATGAATAATATGGAAATAGACTTTGAACAATGATACATGTATAACCCAGTGAAATTGCTTGTTAGCTCCAGAAGGGAGGAGGAAGGGGGGGGTGGGGGCGGGGAGGAGGAATCATAAATCATGGAACCTTGGAAAAATACTCTAAAGAAAAAAAAAAGCAGTGATGCATGTGATTTTTTCAAAACATTTAATGAGGTACCTGACATATGAAACTCAGTGCTATCTTTTGTTGGATCCAAATATTAAATCATAAAAGAGGAATGGTAGGGATAAAATAGTTCTAGTAGTCTTCATTACATTTGTTTCTTTTAAATCTGATGGCATTCTTTGTCCTTTAGCTTTGAGTGAGAAAGACTCACTCAACCATTTAATATTGTTGAAAAATCATTGAGGAGCATACCATGGGGAAGAGTTGTTCTTTTTCAAAAGTTAGAACAGATGACCTTTCAGATATAAACTCACTTTTACTTAATGAGTTTTCTGTTATTGACTTCAAAGGAAAAGTAAATGAGGGCAGAATTAATGGTAATATTTGGTTCCAGAAAATTGTTTCATTTTATTGGAAGACAATAAAACCCAAACTTTTCTTTGAAATACGTTTACTAGTTCTAGTGTGGGCTTCAAGAAGATCTAACAAATAATAATCATTTATGGCACTGTTAATGGGAATTTAAGGGATTTCTGAAACTACCCAGACATTTCCAGAGTCAAACCTATTTGGAAGTTTGCATTTGAAAAGCTGTTGGTACTAGTGAGCTTGCCAGGGTGTTTGACTACTTGGCTGTGTAATCATTTGTTCTGACAAAATTGCTGGAGGCTATACATGACCTAGTTGGCAAATCTCTCTCCATGATATGGAAAATGTCCCATTTAAGAAACAAAAAGAGAAAAGGCCAATAGCAGACCACTGATCTTGACTATATGGGATAATAAGGATAAAAGTAATGTCAATTGGCCATTCACCTATAATATACGGATTATAAGCAGTGTAGCTTCATGGAACTTCACACTGAAAGGATCATCTACTTATTGTTAACATCTTGTTGCTAAAGCCACAACTCTTTAATTAAGGACAGAAATTATGCCTTTTCTTTTAAATCTATCTAGTGTCCTATTCAATGTAATAAACAATAAATAATAAAGTGTTGCTTTAATAGCTGAAGTCATCAGATGTTTAGTGGCATAGATAATCATCGGCATTAAATGTGTTGCCAAAAGTAAATGAGAACTCTTTCCATTTTTATTTAGTCTCAAAGAGTGATTTGCCCAAATTCAAAAGTGCTTTAAAATGTTCCAAGGAAAAGAGGCAATCTTTGAAAGAAGCTCTAAAAACTTTTATGAGTTTAATAAGTCTTTTCAGTGAAAATCAGGCATTCTTAAGATGAAATGGTTAGAAATTAGTCTGTGATATAGCAAGAATACTTATGGTGGACTTGTCTTTATTAGAAAACATCATTCACAGGGACTAATGATATGAAAGCACATTTCTGATCTTTCTCTGCTCTTATGTACTGACCATTAAAAAGGAAGCACAGAGTTTGCTAAAGCAAGCTATATAGAGCACATGCACTTCTTTTTCATTCAGTATACCTAATTAGGTAGGTAGAACTAAACTGGCTAATATAGTATGAGAAAAGTCTTGCTATGAAAAGATGCCAAATTTAATACTAGTAACAGCAGAGGATGGTAATACAATGCATAGTCGCATGATTATTAAATGGATGGGACCTCTAAACAAGTCCCAAAGTTCTAAAGTATCACATGTAATAGAAAGTCATTGATTTTCCTTAAAACATTTAAAAAAAAACAATTAAATTATAAAATGTTAGCTAACTAATGTTAGGAAAAAGTCACTAGGTATTTATACTTATTCAAATTTTGTTCTAAATTCTATCTCTTCCTATTTGTTTTGCAAATATTGGTAATGTGAAGAAAGGATTAACTCTCCCTTTGCCTATTTTTAGCTAATCAAATCAAGAACTTAAAGTACCCCTACTTATCATTAAGTATGAGAGTCCACAGGTCACATACTAGAGTAAGTGACAACTCCAAAGGCCACTGTACCCAACCCCACCTCCTGGGCAATGCTATGCAAATTGAAAGTCTGCCATTGGTTTCTGTGAAGGAATGACAGGAAGTGACAGGAAGTGATGTGGAAAGAGACCAATATAAAAAGAGACCAATATGGTTTGGGACACCATTCCCTTCCTGGTGTTTGGAGATATTCCGGGCATTCCTTTCCTGGCTTCTGGAGAGATTGGTTTCAGAAATTCCTGCTTTGGCTTTGGAGGAGGCTGCATTGGTGGAATCCTGGCTGAAGACACCATTGAGGCTTCTGGCTTGGAAAGATTCCTGCCTTGGTGGCTCTTCAAGGAGACTCTCTTTGCTTATTGGCACCTTGGTGGGACACTCCCTTCAGCATAAGTTCTATAGAGAGATTCTTTTCCTTAGATCCTGCAATAGTAGACTCGGACTTCCATATGGAGATTATAACTTTGTTGGGGAACAAGTTGAATTTCATCGGATCAGCACTTAGGGTAGGCTAGACAGTTCCTTACCTCTTTCCCTCCTACATTTCAATGCTTCAACTCTTTCTCTTCCTACTTATAAATAAAAGCTGCTAACAGTTTTTTTCAGGCTTAGGGATAATATTTTGAATTTGGTGACCATAACATTGAATATATAAGTCTCTTATTTTGTTAAAACCCCAATTTAACCCTTAGAGTACCAAGTATTAAATGTGTATATTAACATGTACTAAAGAAGCTTTTCAAGCATATTTGACTTAATGACATGACAAATATTCTGAACCTTAAAGTAGTATTTTAAATGTTTAAATTTATTAAGCATTTACTGGAATGTACCATTTAGTATACCCCTGTGGTCAAGTAGCTCTAAAACTCTTTTAGGGCAAAAAGCCACCAATATCCAGACAGGTAGTCAGAAAAGGCAGCATAGTGCTCCCAAGGTTAAAATTATCCATTTCTTTGACCCTTTTTTTTTTTTTTGCTGGTATTGACTTGTGGTCACTGTCCCTAGAAACTATCTGACTTGATGTTAGAAAATTCCTATTAAATTCCTTATTTCCAGACTTCTTCAATCTCCTTCCTGCTTAATCCTCTCCTTTATTCCCACTTAATTCTCTGTTAAGTTTGATGTATTTCTACATCATACTCTGTATAAATGTCCAGTCCTGCTTGGTTGGTTTCAGATAAGAGGGAAGTTCATCTAATGGCCCCTCCATCCCTTCTTGCTTGTGTACTCTTCATTTCACACACATCAGTTATGTGATATCGAGTTCTATCCTCTCTTCTTCCCTACATTATTGCCTTCCTTTTACCCTTCCCTCAAGTTTCTCTGTTAAAACCCTAGAATACTCAATCCACCAGCAGAGAAGGGCAGGGGGTTGAGGGGGGTGGGACTGATTAGAAGACTTCTGCAATAGTACAGGAATGAAGTGATGAAGGTATGAACTAAGGTGGTTGTGATGTGAGAACAAGAATGAGGAAATGTGAGAGAGATCTTGTGGAGGAAGAGTTAATAAGAACTGGCAACTAGAGGGGCAGCTGGGTGGCTCAGTGGATTGAGTATAAGGTGAAAAAGTATAGACATTGAGATGTAAACAATTTGTTGCAAGAGTTCAGTTGTTTTAAGAGATGTGACATGACAGCTTGTGGGGATGACATGATTATGAGTGTTTTTTAAGAATGGGAGAGATCTGAACATGTTTGCAGGTTTTAAGTATGAAGTTGGAGGATAAGGAGAGAGTAAAGATAAGCACAAATTATTGAAGGGGCAAAATGAAAGGTATATGGGAGCTGAGATAAATGACACAAAAAAGTTGTCATTGGCAATGTGACCATCTTGTCAGAGACTGGAGCAAAGAGTGAATGGAAGATGAGGGCAGTTGAGGTGTAAAATTGGAAAGAAAGGGAGCTTATGATGAATGACCTTTATTTTCTGGGTAAAGTATGAGGCAAAGTCCTGTTAAGGTAAGAGAGAATAAGAAGCTTGAAGAATAGATGTATAAAGTGTGATAGTTAACCAAAGTAAAAGAATTAGAATGCAGCAGTGAAAGCCAGGTTGCAACTGAAATAATCAATTCTCAACATTTGTGATGACTTTTATTAGTAACCTCATTCTCACTTTCACATTAGCAACTACTCACACTCATGGCTATCTATGCACAGTAGAGAAAAAAATGAGAAGCATGATGTGCAAGTTTATATCTGCAAAAAGAAGGTAAATATTCATAAATGTTCATGAACTAAAAAGTGTTAAAGTAACCTCTCAAGTGAATAGATGAGGAAACTGAAAAAAAACTGAAAAGTTGCTAAGTTGGTGTGTAAATGAGATGGTGGTCACCAACCTCTCAAGTATTGCTAAGTCTGCATCTCAACTCCACCGCAGCCCATACCACTGAGCTCCTGAGCTTCCTTGAGGAGCAGTGGATAAGCACAGAGCAGTGGGCCAGGCCAGTCTGAGGTGCCCCTAGTCACTCTGGGCTGTTAGACTTAATCTCAGAATGTGCTTTTCATTAGGGAACAGTATAACAACAGAGCCAAAAAGGAGATTAGAAATGGTAGGTGTTGACTCTTTTCCTGTTTTACCTCAGAGGTTCTTCTGACATGGCAGTCCTTGTCTCTCTCCATCCTAGTCCCCTGTTACTTCTCCTCTCCCCTACATTTTATGGATTACTTCATCTTTATTATGCTAGGAAAAATGTACATTACCAGAATTAATGTTTTGTTGTAAACAACTGTATACAGAAAAGTATATTTTCCATAGTCTCTAGTGAAAGATTACCATTTTGACTGTTCCCAGGAGTCTCACCCTCATTTCCCATAGGTTCATGGTATCAACATTTGCACTTTTTATTTTCACACAGTTTTCTAAGAACATTGGCCCCAAGAAAATTGAGGATTGACTGCAACATAAATTTCTGTTGAACTCAGACAATATAATTGTGCCCAGTGGCATCACGAAAGTTCAAAAGCAGGTAGGTAGAGGTGGATCATTCAAGACTGATATGTGGAGAAGGTTGGTAGGGATTAAACAATAAGGTTGGGGGTTCAAGTGGAGAGAGCTTTACAAAAATTAATAGATCAAGGTCTGAATGGGGAAAGGGAGGACTGATGAAACTGAATACAACAAATGGCAATTTGAAGTCACAATGAGGACAAAGAACAGTTATGTTGATGACAAGATAAAGTTGAGCAATCTTGGGGCCCAGGCCCACATGATCATTAAGCATCTGTGATAGGTTCCAAACTTATGTTTTCCTTACTGCAAGCCTAACACTCCATTCACTATATCACTTCCATGGTATGATAATCTTTGTAAGTGGCTGAAGTAGAAGAAAGGTACAAATTATGTGATATGACTTAGCCTGGGAATTTGAGGGGCGAATAACAGGTATAAAGAAGCCTTCAAATAAATAACAAGGCAGGGGTTATAATGGATAAGAAGACTGAAATTGATGAACTCCTTAAGAAAGAATAAGGGCACCAATATTTATAGCTATTTCACCACCAGTAACTATATAGAAATATTTAAACTCCAAATGAGAAGATAAAAAGTAAGACAACAGAAAATTCCAGTGAAGAGCAAGAAGCATCCCTGTTTCTCCTTCTGACCCAGTAGTATATCACAAGATATGAGAAGAGGTATAACTTGTCTTGAAGAGAGGGGCCAGTATGCACTTAAAAAAATTTTTTTTCAGTTAACAAGCATTTATTTTCTCTTCCACCTACTTTCTCATGGTGTGTGGGAGGGGTGGGGGCGGTGAGAGATTTGTAATAAATATTTTTAGTCAAGCAAAACAAATTCCCAAATTGCCCATGTACAAAAAAAGTCTCATTCTGTAACTTGAGTCTATCACCTCAGTCAAGAAATGGTAGTAATCTTCTTTATTGATCAAGTGAAATCACTAAACTTTCCACAGGTGTTTGTTCATTTTTACAATGTATTGTTTCAGCAATAAATGTTCTCTTGTACCTGCTCATTTCACTCTGCATCAGTTCTTACAAGTCTTCCTTAATTTCTCTAATATGTCTAATTTTGTCTAAATTTCTTATGTCTAAATATCTACATTTCTTATGACTCAAAAGAATTCCACTACATTCTGACAACCTTGTTTTATGAAACACTTAAGCATCCCAGGATCACCCAAGATGGGATTAGTAGATATAATCATTTTAGTACTTTTTTTTGTCTTCTTAGTTTCTTTTATTATATCTAGGCTGTTTTCAGGTATTCCCTAGCTTCTACTATGCTTCCTAAATTATATATAAGACCCTGAGTTCTGCAGTTCAGTGGAAATTCTCATTCTTGGTGTTTTCCCCTGAGATAGTGTTCCCAGAATCTAGGAATTGAGTGTCTCTGGGTGGCAGTGGGCCATAAGAGCATTGTCTCCCTTGTCCTGATTAAAGACGTGTTCTTTTGCAACTGCTTTGGTGGTTTTGTACTCTTTCAGGCAGACAATTCATATTATCATAATCTGCTCAGCAATTCAATCCATGAACATTGTTTTCAGGACTTTGTCACCAAGAAGAAGCTACAATATTTTTGTAGAGGTAAGTTCTTTTCCTTTCTTTGATTGCTTTTGGGCAGATCCATATCTTTCTGGAGGAAGTGGAGTTTCCCAGATAGCCCTACAAAGTGAAAGTTAAGAGGTTAACACAAAGGGCAGGGTTTTGTTTTCAACACAAGAGACTGGAGTAATTCCTTAGAACAAAAGGAAAAGGAGGGTGGAGTGGGGAAAAAACTTGGAAATGGAAGAATCAGTACATTTTTGAGGAATGAAAAGTGGTAACATGGGAAAGGAGCTGGACATCAGGAAACCTTATCATCCACAAAATGTTCAGTAAATTTGAGTTATAAATCAGTTCAATTCATTTTATGGATGATAAAACTAGGGTCCAGGGACCATGTGACTTCGCCAAAATTACATGGTTAGTTAGGCACAGAACATCATCTCCAAAGAATGATAAATGAACATTACACAGAGAGCAATAGTGATATATACAAAATAAATACTAAGTAATTTGGAGACCAGAAAAATGGGAGACCCTAACAGTGGAGGGTGGAGGAATGGCCAAGAAAGGTCAAGTTTGATGTGAGCCTTATAAGAAAGTAGGATTTGGGGGAAAGGGGAATATGAAGAGAGTAAAAGTAAATTGCAGATATGGAGTGCAGTCTATGCAAAGGTAGAGAGAATGTCCTTTTTATGTCCCTTCACAATTAGCATTGGGCAATGCCAGGGAATTCCTTCAAAACTATCAAAAGCTTCAGTAAGTTTCCTTTCAGCAGCAGTTCTTCCTAAGAAAAAGTCTCCTTCATCGTCTCAACCTCAGTTTCCCGAGAATGTGGCAGGTCAATGATTGGGGTCAGGAGGCAGAGAAGGCACATCATGCCTAGGCAGGTCACTCCTCCCCAATCCCCAGCTCCTGGGTCACCATGGAGATGAAGGTAGCGAGAGGCAGCACCATAGGCTCCACCTTCCTGACGCAGAGCTGCCCAGGCCGGCCTGCGGTTAACAATAGCCCACACCCTGGACACACTGACCTTGCCCTTCTTTCAGAGATCCAGGATGAAGCTGGAGCCGGAGCCAGAGCCGGAACCGGAGCCGGAATCAGCCACGTCAACTGTCGCGAGCCGGGAAGCGTCACTCTGACTAAGAGCCGGCCCCAGCCCCATCTTCTCCCCCACCCTAGCCCTTCTCCCACAATACTCCGCGCCGCATCTGCCCAGGCTCCGCCCCCTATTCGCCTCGCTCCGCCTAGCCGGTCCGGCCTCCAGGCCAGAGGAGCGGACGGGGCTGCTAGCTGGAGGCAACGTTTCCTCCTCCTCTTCCTCCTCCTCTGGTTTCCTCGCGCTGCCCCCTCGGCTCTGCTCCCGACCCCGGCCGGGAGCTGTCGGACTAGTACGTACTCTTCCCTTTCCCGCACCCGCAGCAAGCGCCTTCCCCAACTCGCTCCCCAGTCCTCTCGGTCTCTGGGCCATACCGGGCGGGTGGGCGGAGGGTCTGGGGCCTGTTTGGGAGGAGAGATTCGGGGGGCGGGGACAAAGGGCCGAAGCATTCGGCTCCTTCAGGGGAGGCCCGGGCCCCAGAGAAACAGCCCCCGGGGAGGAGCGGCGTGGTTTGGCGGGAGGAGGCCCGCATCCTTGGAAAGGGGATGTGAAAGAAATTGTAACCTCCTCCCTGCCGGCCTTCTTTCCTCTAAGTACCATGCCCGGGCCGCTGGTCTCCTCTTCTCCTTTCCAGCCAATCCCAAGTTATACCTCTCCCGGGTGGCTCCTCTCACGCTGTCCTCCTTGCCCAACTCCACTTTGTCCCCACCGTCCTCTGGCGGAGCCTGTCCAGCTCTTCCAGCATCTCCCATTCTCTTCACCACATGCCTGTACCCAGCCTGACTCTTCTTTGGCAGAGACATAGGGGTTCTCCACCCAGACACTGGAGAGGGATGTGAAGAAAGGAATGAGGCATGATCCATCCTTCCTGCTTCATGATAGAACTGAAACATGCTGCACTTAGGTTTACACAGTCCAGGGACTGAGATTTGGGCTGTAATGCTAACAGAGGCCACACTGTACCTGAGTCGATATTCTGTCAGTTTCAGTAATTAGTTTTGTTCTGCTTTGGGTTTTTTCCTGGCATTTTTCCAATCAACCTCAGTATTTATTCCTAGCTTGTTCGTGGGTGGGGGAGAGGGAAGGGAGGAAGTGGATTAGAGCTGAGGACCATTAACAGGTAAGGAACATAACACTTTTTAAATAAAACATAACACATTTTAAATAAATGAAACTTGAGTTAATAATAGCTAGCATTTGTATTGCCCTTTAAGGTTTGCAGAGACTTTACAAATTTTAATCTCATTTTTTTCTTACAACCCTGATACAATCACTAAAAAGAAACTAAGGAAGACAGGCTATGACTTGTCCAAAGTTAGTGAACTCAGATTTACTTTTGTCCACTGTACAGACTAAATAATGGAAAAGACAAGAAAAGGGACTGATTGACAATGCTTTTTTCTTTTTATAATGATGAGAACTACCATTTTAATAGCATTTTATGTTTTGTATTTTGATCTTCACTACAACACTGTGAGGTAGATGTTATTGCTTTGCCCATTATGTATCCTACCTTCTTCCAGTTAAAAAAAAACCCTCTTATGACAAATTTGCATAATGAAGGAAATCTATTAGTTTTTTAAAAGACTGTGACCAAAATATGTCTCTCTGAACATACTGTTATGGAAGTGAATTTGTTTTTGCTTTTACTAAATTGAAAATGCTTCCAGTTGTAATGTGAATTCGATTTTTTGTATGTTACACAGTAAAACCATTCAACTTATAGTTAGTAAACCCACTTCCTTTAGAAGTAAAAAAAAAAAGGAATCTTAACATGTAAATTATTATCAAAAGTCAATTGGGAATTTTATAAAATTAAAATATTAAAATCGATTTCTTGGGCAATTCAGTACCATGACAAACTACCTTTTTGAGCCTTTTGTTTCCAACTTCCTAAGAAATATCTTCATAGAATGAAACCTAGTATCAATGATCATCAACTGAACTCTATTGAAGGGGGAAAAAACTGGAGAACATTGGAACATTCAGCACTTCAATACATGTGCTCTTTTGAGCACTCGCCCTTCGTTTTTTGACTCCCTGAATTACTGCTTAAAACTCTACCATCTGGTTTCTGAAACAGAGCTATTCCCCTAAGTGAATCCCTGGGGGATAACTTTATTTGCCATGCAGATAGACATAGCCATGTAGCACAACTAAAAGATCTAATAACATTTGACTAACAAATAATTCTGTCATTTACTTTTGTGATTGAAATAGATTTTAAATTCTTCATTTCCTCTCTTTAGGTTGCAATTTTTATAGAAGACCATTTTTTAAAACTTCATCCATGGACTAGTATGGACTACATCTCTCAAAGTTCAGTACTGAACTGGCTGTATATCCTAATATTTATTTGAATTAGAACTTATGTAAGAAAAAAAGGATGGAAGACTGGTTCAAGAAAGGAGACTATGTTAGAGACAGGAAAAGAACTTTTCTCTGTTTCTTAATTTTAGTATATCTTACTGCATTAGTCTACACTGATAAGGATTTTTACAGTTTACTTGGAGTATCCAAAGAAGCAAATAGTAGAGAAATAAGACAGGCTTTCAAGAAGTTGGCATTGAAATTACATCCTGATAAAAACCCGGTAGGTAGAAATTATTTTTATTTATTTTTGATAGTTACTGAAATAGTAACATCTTTTAATGAAATTGCATTAACTTATTTTGAATGTTTTTATCCTATAATAAATTTAGAATTTTAAGTGATGCATATTGAAATACTAGCACTACAATATACATTTTCATTTGCTGTTAGAAAAAAAAAGATGCTGGATTTGATCATTGTAACAGCTAAAGGACTATTGTTAAATACATTAAAGGGTTTATACAAACCATCCCCCTTATTTATATTGATGTCTAGGAGTCCTATTCAACTATTACTATAAAAGCAGCAATTGTACAGCAATTGGAGGGAAGTTGATTGTCTTAAGCATTTTAGAAAATAAATTTGTTTCTCCTCCATGTTGAAATGTGTAAAAGAATGTGTGTGCATGTGAGTATGTGTGTGAGAGAGGGAAATATAAGAAGCTCTGACAATGATAAAGATGTAAATATTTGCTCTTTTTTTTCTGGGGGAAAGGAAGGAATGTGCTAGTGTTTTGATGTCCAGAAAAAAAAAATTAGAAGTCCTAAGTTCTTTTCTGCTTAATTTGCATTATTAACTGTTCTCCATTACTTTCTCATGCCTAGACAATTAAAAAACAATAACTCAAACCCTGATTTGTAATGGTAGCTGATTTCTTAGGTGCTCACACTGAAAGTTTAACAAACCAGTTTGAACTGGTTCCAGTACACCACTGGATAGCAGAGAAATTTCTCATTTTTCTATATCCTGATACTTTGCAATGGTTGTAAAAACCTAGAAAATAGATTTCAACCTTGGGCATTTATTCTTCCCATCTTTTTCTATAGCATTTATAGTTTTCTAGGACTTCTTGAATTAAATGTGTAGCTGAGTTATGAAGTGATAAACTTAAGCTCATAGCTTTGTAACCAGTCTACCATTTTTCTTTACTAGAATAACCCAAATGCTCATGAGGAGTTTTTGAAAATAAATAGAGCATATGAAGTATTGAAAGATGAAGATCTTCGGAAAAAGTATGATAAGTATGGAGAAAAAGGACTTGAGGATAATCAAGAAAGGGGCCAGTATGAAAGCTGGAATTATTACCGATATGATTTTGGTGAGACACTATAATAACTTCACAAATTTTATCATTCTTATTTAAGATTATATTGAAAAGGTTTTTTTGTATGATAACTTTTTTCATGATAATTATTAATTGATCTGCATTGTTACTATAGCATATTATTCCAAAAAAATGAAAATACCTCATTATATCATTTTCATAATTTTGAGGTGTTATATCTTCTAATTATTGTTTAAATCAATATTTTTAAAAATCCACACTAATTTGACCTTGTAATATCTTAATAATATATCTGTTGAGACATTCTGTGAAATTTGCAAAAAGTAATTCTTATAATAAAAGTCAGAGTTCGCCTTGAATTTAGTTGTAGGATAAAGCTTTACATCAGACACTCCATCTTTTATGTCTCCCCTAATAAGCATTTGGTTTGAGAAAGTAGCAAAAAGACAAAGATTGAGGTTAGGATAAGCAAGGACAGAAAAGGGAAATCAAGTCCAAAAGACAGCAAAATAGAAAGGAAAAAAGTGAGAATGAGTAGATATAAAACTTAGCCCTATCCTCTAGCCTTGATAGTTTTCAAATGCAATTTTAGTGTGCTTAAAAAGCTAGCCCTTGGAATTCTTGCCTTACCTCTAAATACAGCCTGGCTGTGTAGCCCTTGTTAAGTCACTTTGCCTTTTTTGTGCCCTCCCACAATGATGTAAATGGCATCTAGATGGTCCATTGGACTCAAGACCGGGCATCGTAAAGACCTGAATTCAGTACAGTCTAAGACACTAGCTATGTGATTTTGAGCAGTTTGTCTACCCCTGTTGGCTACATTTTCTTTTATCTGTAAAATGAAGATAATAGTAGCATCTGCCTCCCAGGGTTGTTACCTATACTAAAAAAATCTAATAAATATCTATTGGACTAATAAATATCCAGTTAAAAAAATTTTGTTATCGCGGAAACTTCTTAACATGGAAGAAAATTCTTCATTTATTATATTAAATGACCATATGTTTAACACTAGAAAAAATTAATAAAATACTTTTTTTTATTTGGATTAAACAGATGTTAAATGGAAAGTTCTTTCATGATTAATTTATACAAAAGCTAAAGTATTAAGCAGTCAGTTTCATGAAATCATGGTATTAAAGCTTTAATTTTCATTCATTAAATACGTCACTGATCATATTCATTTTGGACTTTTCCTTTAGCATTTCTGTGCATGTTCTCTTCAAGTGTAAGTAAAATGTACGGTACTCTAATTTTGAAGTATCAGTACTCAAACTTCACTCTTAAGTGCAGTTTATATTTTGTTTTATAATTTTGGTTGTCTATATCCTTTTATAACTAGGTATTTATGATGATGATCCTGAAATTATAACCTTGGACAGAAGAGAATTTGGTAAGGTTCTAAGAGCATACAACTTTTTCAAAGCAATGTGATGATGACATGGAGTCATTGAGCAAAACTAATGTTGTCCACATTATAGACAAAAGAGTTTTATTCAAATTTTTACTTTATGCATCTAAAGTGGTAAACAATTTTATTTACTGTCTATTTTAATTGGTAAAAGAATAAGACATGCGAAACATCCTTTTAAAAAAATATAGCATTTTTTAACAGAGCCTCATCCTTTGAATTATTATAAAGTATTTATATTTTATTATTTGCATTATCATTGAAATCACAGGTCTAGTCCCTATCTTTCTTTAATGGTACAATAAAAGTAAAATCTTTTCCTACCCATTTTATGGCACCAAATTATATTCATCAAATTTATAGTTCCATTTTGTACTTAAATTCTGCATTAGGGGACCTGTGCAGCTCAGTAACTTAGTAAGCTGTGTAGCTTTGAACATGTCACCTAATATCTTTAGGCCTTGATAGTCTCATCTCTAAAATGAAGGAAGTTAGAACCTTCAGATCTTTTGATTCAGTAAACTTCTTGACATCTCTTTATCTTTAGGAGAAATGTAATGCATTGTGATATTTATTGTTAGTATATGAATCAAAAATGTATGACTTCTGTAAACATTCATATATCAAAACCCTCAAAGCACTTTTTTTATTAGTGTTAAATTTGATTTACTGTCCTAAAACTGTACTTTTCTAACATTTTGATCTGGTTTGGAGATAGGAAGAGTAATTTATATATACTATGTCTCCACCTCCACACCCCCAGGCCCTCCCACCCCCTTATTGAAGTAACCAAAAGAAATTAAGGCTCAAGACCTGAGCTTTAAAAAGTGGCATAGTATCATGTAAACACTGGTTTGGGTGTCATAAGACATAAATACTGGCTCTAATGCTATAACAAGCTGCATAACCATGAGCAACTTATTTATAACTTATTATAGCTTTCTCAGTCTTAGATTCATCATCTGGGAAAAGAAAAAGAGTTAGACTAATATCTTGGGAAATTGATGCAGGTGAACACAAAAGAATGTCTTGCTGCTTTCTTATTAGTGTCTGTCCTAGACTAATCAATCAGTAAAAAAAAAAATCAAGTACTTGCTATGTGCCAGGAATTATATAGATACGATCACTACCATCCATGAATTTATATTCTAATAGAGGGAGATAGCATGTGTATTTATCAGCATATACAGAACATATATAAAATTATATACAAAGTTATCAGAGGGAAAGGTCACATAACCCTGGAGCAGATCTTCTCTATAATGTAGCATTTGAATGGAGTCTTACAGGAAACTAGGGGTTCCAAAAGGTAGAGATGAGAGAGGAGACTGTTTCAGAGAGAGAAACATCCCATTTCAGGGACAGGCAGCAGTTAGTACAAAGAGAGGAAATTAAGACTTGTGTATGAGGAATAGCAAGTAGGCTAGTGTAGCTGGACCATAGAGTATATGTTGGTAGGTAATATATAAGACAATTGGAAAGAAAGGAGGAAGATTGTAAAAAGCTTTAAATCTCGCATCGGAGTTTTATTTGATCCTAGAGGTAATATGGAGCCGGTGAAGTTAATTGAGTGTCTTGGTCAGTACCGCACAATTGTATGAATCCAAAAATCACTGGAGTGGAGAGAAACTTAAGACAGGGAGACCTTAAAAGACCTTATAATCCAGACAAGAGGTGAAGAGCATCTGAATTAAAATAAGAGAAATAGAAGTAGAGAGAAAGGCACATATGTGAGATTTTGTAGAGGTAGAATTGACAAGATTTGGCAACTGATCAAAGAGAGAATAAGGAATTAAGGATGATATTTTGAGGTTGCAAACTAAGGTTGACAGGATCATGGTGCCCTCAGCAGTAAGAGGGAAGTTCAGAATTGGAAGGTGGTTTTGAAAGGAAAGATAAGGAATTTTTTTTTTGGACAGCAATACTCTGAGACCTATTTCTAATACACTAGTATGTTGTAATTTTACACAAGTGATCCTCCATGTCTGGAATATACTCTCTAATTTTTGCTGCAGACAATCACTATCTTCCTTCAAAGATATGGGTATGTCCTATAGGAATCCCAGCCCCAGCATATATAAAATCATTTTTTCTCCCTAAACTTTTTCCATATTCTCAAATTTCTGTTGATGGTACCATGATTTTTTTCAGTCATTTGAGTTTGAAATTTGAGGTCATTCTTAGTTCTTCTCTCTCTCTCATCCCCTATGTCCAAACATTTGCCACATCTTGGTGATCCTACCTCCACAGCACTTGTTGGTCTCTCTTCTTTCCACTTTTTCTACACTGGTTTAAGACTTTATCATCTTTAACCTGGATTAATACAGCAGACTCCTAATTGACATCAACTTCTGGTATCTACCCTCTCTAATAAGTCCTTCACATGACTGCCAAATCAATATTCTAGAAGACTATATCATCTTTTATTCAGAAATCTTCAAAATCCTCAATCTGGAATTGAAAGCACTACACAATTTGGTTTTACCTGCCTTTCTAGACTTATTTCATAATATTCCCCTTCATAAACTCCCTATTTCAGTTAACATATGTGTCCCTCATTATGACACTCATCTTTCACCTCTGCCTTTATATGAGTGATTCTCCTATGTATGTGTAGAATGCACTCCGTCTCCCTCCTGCTTCATGGAATCCATAACTTTCTCCTACATAGGACTCTTCCAGTTCTCTTTGTTATTAGTTCTTCCTTGAAATTAAAGTTGCATTATTATTGTATCCCAATGGTAGCCTGTTATTTTCTTTGAGGGCAGGGACTTTTTATTTTTTGCCTTTATATCACCAACATCTAGCATAGTTCCTGGCACATTTAGTTCACTAAATATTTGCTGATCAATTGAGACCAAAAGGAGTATTTTGTGAGCCAAGCTTAGCTCATTCCCCCTTGTTCTGACTTTTGTAGTTCTATATCTGGAATTACACTTGGTTTAAAGCTACTATTTCTCACTTCATTGTATAGGAAAAGGAGGTCGAAAAGGATGGGAGGAAAAAGAAGACAGTATGTTTCTTTTTCCTCAGAAGTCCAACCAACCTGGGGTCTGTGCCTTACACAAAGAAAATCAGACAAGAAGTGTTGGCATATTGATTGATTTTTCAAATATAAAGAATCTTTCATTCATATTTCCTTGATTTTCTTTTTTGTGAGCAAGACAAATGTAACTAAACCAAAACATTCAAAAGTCTTTTTTTTATAAATCATTTTTAATTTTATTTTTCATGTGCTTTTTAGATGCTGCTGTTAATTCTGGAGAGCTATGGTTCATAAATTTCTACTCCCCAGGATGTTCACACTGCCATGATTTAGCTCCCACAGTATGTATTCATCTGGCATCTTAACATTAGGTTTTTCATTTTTCATTTCCAGCAAATCTATGTTCACATAATCATTTTTAAAAAAACCGTTTTCAGAAATGTTTTAATCAGAAGTAATTATTACTCTTAAAACATGATTTTGCTTCCATAAATGCAAACTTTTATTTGTTTTTTCATTTTCCCCTCTTACAATCCTTTTGAAGAAGGTAGTGATTTAAGTCTTCTGGGAAGTAAGTGAAATTGTTTCTTTTCTTTTTTTCCTTTTTTTTTTTTGCCTTAGTGGAGGGAATTTGCTAAAGAAATGGATGGTTTATTTCGCATTGGAGCTGTAAATTGTGGAGATGATAGAATGCTTTGCCGAATGAAAGGAATCAAGAGTTATCCAAGCCTCTACATTTTCAAATCTGAAATGGTAAGAAAAAAAAAATTAGTCTCTCATGAATGTTGAATGTAGAGTAGTAAACAATAAAATTTAAAAAGAACCCATAAATTTAGGATTTTGGTCATAAAAACTCTTGTTTTAAGCACCTTATCTAACTTTGTTAGCATGATTGCTTTTTACATTATCGTTAGACATTTTTAAGTCACTACTTTCATATATCATCATAATCAATTTCTAATTTGTGTTCTTTTTTTATAGACAATACATAATTGTCTTTAACACATGAATATTTTCTTGCAAATAAAATAAATCCTATTTTTCTCCAACTTTAAATGATAGCCTTACATGACAGGTTTTTTTTATTATTTCATGTCACCTTGAACATTAGTTTATTGGGTGCAGCTGAGTTCTTCAGTGGATTGAGAGCCAAGCCTAAAGTTGAGAGATCCTGACAGCTTCATAACTCTGGGTGCAAATCACTTAACTCCATTGCCTAGCCCTTACCACTCTTCTGTCTTAGAACCAATACACAGTACTGATTCTTAAGATAATAAGGGTAAAGGGTGCTTTTGTTTTGTTTTTTTAAAGAAAAAAAAGAAAATTTATATATTAAGACAGCCATTAAATAGTATATGAAAATTTACATGACTCTTAAGATGTGTTATAGTGGTACTTTTTTTCTAAAGTAGACACAGAATTCACAGTTCTTGGAATTAAGCTAAGAGATTTAAAGTTTTTCTTCTAGACCTGTGGAACAGCTTGTAGTTTCATCTTTTTAATGAAAATTAACTTTTATTATACTTACTAATCAAATATATGGAAGAAGCTGCAATATTTGGAGTTGATTATATATGAGGTAATATGTTTTAAATATGAAAAAAATTATTTTCACTCTTTTTAAAAATAGAATCCAATGAAATATTTTGGAGAGAGAACAAAGGACCACTTAGTGAATTTTGCCATGCGGTATGTCAGAAGCACAGTAACAGAATTATGGGCAGGTAATTTACTTCTCTAATTTAAAGCAATACCTGTTTATCCTTAAATTAATAATAAGTATAATTTGACAGTGGTGATATTAATGGACAATTTTTTTAAATAAACGCAATAGATTTTCAAAAGTGCCTTTGCCAGACTTCATACAAGGCCCTATCTTAGGGTAGGAGGTCTTTGTCCAAGAAATCATGAAACTAGTTAATCCCCCGCATAAATATAGGTTTTCAAAAATCACAATTCTTTTTGCAGAACTTACTATGATTATGAATATTAATGTGACCAGGAATGAAGACTGGGAAAGGGAATGGTTAGAGCTGGATTATACAAAGAGAAGAAACTTCTTTTTTGTTTAAATAAGTTGATTATGGGAGAAAAAAATTAAAGTAAATTATATAAGATCTATATTTGTTACTTTTGAATATGGTTTTATAACCTTAAGAAAACTGGCTTTTTTTCTGATTCTTCTCACTGACTCTAACATTGATCAAGTAATTTAACCATAGTAAATTCATTCTTATCCTCCTTCTTCTTATCCTAGGAGTAAGAACATAATGAAACCCTTTAAGAACTTTAGATGAAAGTACCTAACAAAGCATAATATTTCCTAAACTAACTTGATATTTCAATAGGTAACATTAAAATTGGGAATTAAATAAAATTAAGTGAATAATTAAAAATTATTTTAAAACATAATTTACAATTATGTAGTAATAAATTAAACAAAATTAAGTAAAGAATAATTATGTGTTTTAACTGAGAAAAAATTTTTATTCTTAAAGTTTACTAAGTGCAGGGAAGTATGGCTACATTTGAATATATTAAAATTAATTTGAAAATTTTTCATGGGATTTTGAATAAGTGGGGCACAGTCATGAAAGAAGATACTGAAATGTGCTTCTAATTATTTTTGATGTATCTATGTATGTGTGTGTGTGTGTTTTTTTTTGTTTTTTTTTTTTAAGGAAATTTTGTTAATGCCATCGAAACTGCATTTGCCTCTGGTATTGGCTGGCTCATCAGTTTTTGTTCTACGACAGGAGGTAAAAAAATATTTACTTTTTATTATGCTGAGGAGACAATAAAATTTTAGTTTAAGGTAATACTTCTAAGTTTGTAATCTAAAACATTCTTTCATAAAAAGAAAAAATCTAAACTTAGAGATCTTTCTTTTTATGATTTTATATGTAATTTGAATAATTTTTTTCATCATGATACCAAGCCAAAGAATCACCTTATTTTTAGGCCTATAAATATTAAATATACATAATAATAAATGTGAGATCTTTATCCAGTTACCAAACAAATTGACCTACTCTTGGAAGAACTGATGTACCCCAATATTGATCTCCTTGAATTATAAACAAAAGCAGAAAATAAAAAGAGGAATGACTTGGGTTCTTTTTGGAGAGGTTCATAATGATGCTTAACAAGTTGTTCATTTTACCACAAACTAAAGTTAATAAGAAACAATAACACATTACTAAATGTAATAAAAAAACATGATTTCATGGGTCACTTAGCCTTCCACATTTTGGTGCTCATGATGAACATAAAAAAAATCAAAATGAAGATAATTTCAGCCTATACAATATCAGTTATAGAAGGTGAAGGTGTAAAGAAATTCTGTGAAGAATGTGGCAAGATTCTCCAAGTTATTTCATTTGTGATTGACATTGATGCTGATATTGAATGTCTTAAATGAAGAAGTGGGCACAGAGCAGAATAGTGAAAAATGCATTAGAAAATATGTCTCAGGTAAAACAAGTTCACCACCTTCATACCTGATGTATTCAAACAATCTGTTGACACCACAAATTGAGAAATGGAAAAAAGATTAAGATGATGACATTTATTATCATCATGTCCTGCAAAATCTTAATAGATATAAAAGTTACTAAACTGTGATCCTGTGAATCTTAACAAAACTGTAAATTGAAAGTCAGTTGAGAGACCTACCAGATAAGACTTCAACAACTTTTAGTAAAGCCAAATCTATTGATTGAGGGCCCTGTATTAATAAATGTGATCTAACCATGGTGAGAATTAGGAGAAGGGATAGTGGTGATATATGTCTTATAAAACTGTGATAACTTTTTACATTTGTTTCAGATTGCTTAAGTTCACAGACACGTCTTAAACTGGCTGGCATGTTGGTAAGCAGGAATAAACTTTGTTAAAACTACACATTAAGTTAAATAGTATACCTTGCTATCTTTACCAAGAACTGAACTAAAAATTTCTGTGGAAATCGTTAAGTTGGCCATTGATTTCAAGTAAAAGCTAGAATGGTAGTTATTTCATATAGAATATCTATTTCATGGGGTTTTGTGATTGATTTTTTCCCCAACATTAAAAGATGGAACAAAATCAAGAAAATGGTAAGTACATTTTGATTCATTTAGAAATAAGCCAAGAAGACCCAAATGAAATATAATGTGATTAAAAAAAGCGAAAATGGGTTATTTCAGTGTCTAAAAAAATCTAAAATAAGTACCTTAATTTATAGTAGTATGATTTTACTCCTTGAATGGTCACTTTTAAAATATTTTCTGCATACTTTTTTTCAGAGTTTTCAGTTTACAGATTTCCAACTAAGTAATTTAGTCTACACTTTTTCTTTCTTTTTGCCTCCTAGGAAGGCCTTGTTAATATAGGCTGGATGGATTGTGGTACTCAGGGTAACCTGTGTAAAAGTCTAGACATCACATCAAGTATTACAGCTTATTTTCCACCTGGGGCCACATTAACTAACAAAGAAAAAGGAGGTGTTTTGGTATGTGTCACTTTTAAATAATTTCCATGCTTGTCATTTTGTCAGATGGTCAAGGAATGAAATTGGTTCTCATTTATTTATATGCTTGTTTATGTGTGGAGCATATTTAGAAAAAATAGCTACTTTCTGTAAATGAGGTCCAGTAAAGGCTAAATATAGAATGGCTCTCACTTCTTCATTCTTGGAACCAGTCCTCTTAATCCTAGAAATACCAAATGCATCAATTGATGCAAAAAAAAAATCATTACAATTTTACTTCAGAATAAACATTTTTATCCTATTTTTTTGGCTTCTTGGATTTAAAAAATGCATTATATCAATTTATGCAGCTTGGCTCTTGGAAATATTCTGAAATTCTGATCCTACTAGAATGCAGCCCCAAATTACATTTGCTTTTTTGGCTCATGTCACATTGCTAATTCACAACGATCTTGCAAGGACATTCTGCTGCCTAACTTTTCTTTCTGCATTCTTTATTTGTCATGTTGATTTTTTAAACCTAAGAATAAAACTTTATGCTTATTTTTGACTTCTTATTAATAGATTGACCTCAGTGGTCTAGCCTATCAAAATATTTTAAAATCCCAACTGTCATGCAGAGTGTTGGCTGTTGTCCTCAATTCAATATCATATCAAATTTGATATGCTTTTGTCCAAGTCATTGATAAAAATATTAAATAGCAACACAGGGCCAAACAAAGATCTCTGGGGCTCTCCACTAATGAGCTCTCACCACATTGATTTTAAGCCACTAATAATTATTATTTTTTTTACAGACTAAACTCTTCCTCTTTTTTTGAAATTGTAGACCATATTTGCCCTTCTCTAGTCTTGTGTTCCATCATCTTTTAGATATTGGTGATGTGACTCAGCATTCACATCTTCCAGTTTTTTCAGTACCTGAGAAAACATCATCTGAGCCTACTTGGTTTTTTAAAATTTCATAAAGGATAACTTGGTCATCTCTTATAAGCTTTTTATTTACCTTGGAAATCAGCTCCTTATTAACCATCCTTGTTCTGCCATTTCCTTTGAAAAGTTCATTCTCCTTGATAGAGAAAACAATTTAAATGAGAATTGAGCTGCTGTACCTTTTCTTTAGTGTCAGTTATTACATCCACACTTTCTAAAGGCCAGTTCCTTTTTCTACTAAACTTGCTTGAAAAAAAAAAACTTGCCCTTAACTTCCTTTTCTAGCTTCTGCTCATTTTGAGTTTTAATATGTCTGACATGATTTCTATTGGGCCATACCAAGTTCTATTACTTGCCTATACCTCCTCTATCCTTTCAGACAATTTCCATTATTCCTCCTCAGTTGAAATTGTTTTTTCTTTATATCTGCAGAATTTCATTCTTCAGTTTCTCCCATCCTTCCTCTGTTGACTTTCTCTAAAGAATTTCATCCTGTGAGATAGCCTCCCTCCCTTTATTCTGAGTGCATTTCAGACCGTGACTGAATTTCTTCATCTTCTGAATCACAAAGTCAGAATGAGTATTCATTTCTTCCTAGGGTTCTCATCATTTCCAGTTAAGCTTTTAGGACTAAAAGGGGTTCAAATCAGATCCAACCTGCAGTCTCTCTTTGTTATTCCCTCATGATTAAGGCAAATAAAGAAGTTATTACATGTTTTGCTTTTAACAAAGAGTACTAGGTTTTAACATGTGTGGTCAGTCAAGACATAGTTACATATTATTGATAGTTACATTGGTGTGGTCCTTTTGGTCTACATCCAAAGAACCACACCAATGTAACTATCAGTAATGGTGCCGGTATAACTGAAATCCCCAAACATTATTATATTATTTATCTCTTATGAACCTAATGGATATCTGAGCTGCTATTCCCTTGATTCTAGTTTCTCAAATCCTTGGATGCCAAAGAGATTTATGTTGAAATAATGCACCATCTTCCAGATTTTGAAATGCTCTCTGCAGATTCACTAAAGGTAATATTTAATATTTAATTACACCATCAGCTTACATTTCAAATAAGGTTAAACTGTTTTAAAATCACCAGTTTGTATATTCTCCCACTTTGGTGTATATAAAGGTTCACAAATTAAAAAACTTAAAGAATTGTTCATCAAATTATATAAGGAGTATTGGTGATTGTCCTAGTTACCAATGAAAGATTTATACTCATTTATTTCCATCTCTAACTCCACACTCCCAAACATCCTTCCTGTGAAAGCTAAACAAATTCATCTTCATTTCCGGTTCCTTAACCATATGCAGTTAAGTAATACTCGTCTCTTGGCAAAATGTTCACTAATAAGGGTTTCATTATATTTTCATAACTCAGTGACATTTAGCCTAATGTTCCCTTAATATTATGCAGGTAGTCTATTGCACATATATAAGAGAAAATGAAGTTATAAAATGAACATTTGAATGGGCCTACAGTTTGGAAAACATACTTGAAGTAAAAGAATAGATAATGTGAATCATTTAAGAGACAGAAATAGAGTTGACATCCAAGTTTCCCCATGTTGTTCTTTGTTATTTTTAAGGATCGATTGGCTCATCATAGATGGCTGCTTTTCTTTCAATTTGGAAAAAATGAAAACTCAAATGTTCATGACTTTAAAAAGTTAAAATTTCTTCTTAAAAAGGAACATATTCAGGTAAGAAAGTTGTTTCTGTTTTTCAAGTATAATTATGCTTTAAGTGATGTCAAGGATCCAAAATGTCAGTTTTGCTTGAAATTCTCTTTTCAGATTTCCTGGTTGGGTTTTCTTTTGTTTTTCCATTCCAGATTTTAGGAAACATAACTACTAGTAACTAAAATATATTTCCTTCAAGAATTGCTCTCTTAATCGGTCTGGCTTTATACTAGGTTTTCTTAATTATTTATAAGTATGTAAATGTTCTATTGGAGAGTAGATTGCTTAAACAGTTTTACAGAATTTACTCTGAAGCATCCTCCCAAATTGGTTTAACTCTAACAAAGAAACTTTTTTTTTCTTTTTTGAGATTAAATTAACTTTCAACATTATAGGTTAAATAAAAATTTCTAGACTGGACAGTGAAGATTTCTGATGTCAATAAGTTTTTCAGTTTGCCTGGTTTCTGTTTCGTTTGGCATCAGTTAAAAGGATGTTAGAGAGGAAGAGAGGAATACATTGGAAATGTAGATTATATGAAAAGAAAAAAATATCCATTTGGAAATGTATTTGAATCTATCAAATGAGAATAAAATGGGAGTTATTTAAAACTTTTTTAAAAGAAAGTAAATAGTTATGTATTAATAATACAACATTATCTTAGAACATTTTCATGATTTAAAATTTTTTACTAGATGCTAAAGTTTTTCATATTTGACTCAAATGAATTTTCTCCTTTTTTTAGGTTGGCAGGTTTGACTGTCTTTCTGAACCAGTCACCTGCCGTAAGTTTTATGTTCATCAACCATCTGTGGCAGTATTTAAAGGTAAAGGAACTGAAGATTATGAAATTCATCATGGTAAGAAGACAAAATATAAAACTTAACTTACTTTTATTTTATTTAAAAATCCTTACCTTTGGTCTTAGAATCAACACTGTGTATTGGTTGCAAGGCAGAAGAGTGATAAGGGCTAGGCAACGGGGATTAAGTGATTTGTCCAGGGTCACACAGTCAAGCATTGTCTGAGGTCAGATTTGAACCTAGGACCTCCCCTCTCTAGGCCTGGCTCTCAATCCACTGAGCCACCAGCTGCCCCACTTTATTTTAAATAGTACTATGGAATCGTCCTATTCTATTTCATAGCATCATAAATTTTTTTTTAAATTGACATAACTAATTCTTGTTTTGGTTGCCTTATAATTTCATGTTCTCAACACTATATCAAAAACTTCATTACTTAAGAGTTCCTTGCTTCATTAACAGCCTTTTAAAATACTTTTCTCAACTATTTCCTAAAATTTCACAATAATTAGAAAAATGCAAAATGTTGATTGGGATGCCTCTAGAGGTAATAAGAATCCCTCTCATTAGAGGTGAACATATAAAACATACTATATGACCTCTTTTTAGGGATATTGTGGAAATTATTTTCCTAAATCAGTATTGATTGAATTTAGTGGCCTTTGATGTAAATTCTAGCTCTAAGATTCCATATTTCCTATTGGGAAAATCTCTTGAATTCTCTAAAATTATTTCATCCTTCTCTCTTCTAGAAAACTAATTATTTTCCTTATACTTTTAATAGTTCTTAGCATTCAGCAAAAACTGGCAACATTTTAATATCTGACCTGTTTGGGGTTTTATTTTTATTAACCAAAGTATCCAAAAAAGACTTTCTTTCAGTTCTAGTATGATGAGTATAGGTTCTAGGTTATTATTGGCCATTGTTTTCTATTTTTTCTTCAGTATATCAGCAGATTTTGCATTTAAATGTCATCCTTACTATATTCTCTACCTTTTTGTATTTTTTTAAAATGCTTATTATTATTCATTTTTAACCTGTTTACATGCTTCATGCTCCTACTTTCCCCTTCACCCACCACTCTCCCTCCACCCATGGCCGACGCACATTTCCACTGGTTGTAACATGTGTCCTTGTTCAGGGCCTTTTTCCATATTGTTGTTAGTTGCATTGGTGTGGTCATTTCGAGTCCACATCCCCAATCATGTCCCCCTCAACCCATGCGTTCAAGCAATTGTTTATCTTCTATGTTTCCTCTCCTGCAGTCCTTCCTCTGAATGGGGGTAGCATTCTTTACCATAAATCCCTCAGAGCTGTCCTGTGTCATTGCATTGCTGCTGGTACAGAAGTCCATTACATTCGATTTTACCATAGTATATCAGTCTCTGTGTACAGTGTTCTTCTGGCTCTGCATCAGTTCTTGGAGGTCTTTCCAGTTTACCTGGAACTCCTCCAGTTTATTATTCCTTTTAGCACAATAGTATTCCATCACCAGCATATACCACAGTTTGTTCAGCCATTCCCCAATTGAAGGACATACCCTCATTTTCCAGTTCTTTGCCACTACCAAAAGCTCAGCTATAAATATTTTCGTACAAGTCTTTATATATGATCTCTTTGGGGTACAAACCCAGCAATGGTAAGGCTGGATCAAAGGGCAGGCATTTTTTTATAGCCCTTTGAGCATAGTTCCAAATTGCTAGCCAGAATGGTTGCGTCATTTCACAACTCCACCAACAATGCATTAATGTCCCAATTTTGCCACATCCCCTCCAGCATTCATTACTCTCCCCTTCTTTCATTTTAGCCAATCTGCTAGGTGTGAGGTGATACCTCAGAGTTGTTTTGATTTGCATTTCTCTAATTATCAGAGATTTAGAACACTTTCTCATGTGCTTATTGATACTTTTGATTTCTTTATCTGAAAATTGCCTATTCATGTCTCTTGCCCATTTTTCAATTGGGGAATGGCTTGATTTTTTACACAATTGGTTTAACTCCTTGTATATTTGAGTAATTAGACCCCTGTCAGAGTTTTTTGTTATAAAGATTTTTTCCCAATTTGTTGTTTCTCTTCTGATTTTGGCTACATTGTTGTTGTTCTATCATTTTGTCTGATTTATTGTGATCCTATTTGGAGTTTTCTTGGCAAAGATACTGAAGTGGTTTGCTATTTACTTCTCTAGTTCATATTACAGATGAAGAGGGGGCAGCTGGGTAGCCAGGTCCCAGGTTCAAACCCGGCCTCAGCCACTTCCCAGCTGTGTGACCCTGGGCAAGTCACTTGACCCCCCATTGCCCACCCTTACCAATCTTCCACCTATGAGACAATACACCGAAGTACAAGGATTTAAAAAAAAAACCATATTACAGATGAAGAAACTGAGACAAACAGGATTAAGTGACTTTCCCAGGTTCACACAGCTAGTATCTATGGCCAGATGAATCTTCCTGATTCCAGACCTGGAACTCTAACCTCCCAGGATTATTGGAAGAATCAAATGAGATAATAATTATAAAAGGTTTAGCACAATAGTGCCTAGTATATAGAAAGCCATATATAAATGCTTATTCTTTTCCCCTTCCTTATAGATATATACAACATCATGAAAAAGAGTATTGGATTGGAAATCAAAAGATCTATCTTTTAGGTCTTATTCTGCCACTAACTGGTTTGTAGTTTGGGGCAAATTACTTTTATAAGTTCTATATATCAGTTTCTCTGTCTATAAAATAAGGGGACACAAGATGTACATGCCAGTCAAAGCAGATAAAATGAGTAATTTATTTTTTTACAGTCTCATAATAGATAATTGGCAATGGAAAAAACACTGACTCTGGAATCAGATGACCTGCATACAAATCCTTCGTCTGACACTTAATATTTTAGTATCCTGGGCAACCCATTTAGTGTCCCTGGACCTTAGCTTTCACATCTGTAATATGAAAGGATGATGTCCAGTCCCTTCCATCTCCTAATATATGATACTATGATCTTCTTTAACTGGAACTCAGGTTATTAAGAATTCTATACAGAAAAAAGATTTTTTTAAAAATACATAATTGGGAATAAAATCACATTAAAATAGAATAAAAAAACTTAAATTTGTTTTTTATTAGATTGTCATCTTATAGTTAATATTTTGAATACAGAAAATATGAATATTTTCTATATATATGAAAGGTAGTTGTAATAGTGTCTTTCTTTTCATCTATTTTCAAAGGAAAGAAGATTCTATACCATATCCTTGCATTTGCTAAAGAAAGTGTTGATTCTCATGTTGTCACACTTGGACCTCAGAATTTTCCTGACAAAGAAAAAGAACCATGGCTTGTTGATTTCTTTACACCTGTAAGTAAGTTATATTTGTATCTTACTTTTTTCAAGATTAAAAATATTGGCATATTTAACATACTTTTTGGAATTGTTTCCTTTGTGACAAAAGCATCTTTATTTCTTTATTTGTATCCTCAGTATTTAGGAGATACTGAATAAATGCTTGTTGATTGATTTCAGTATGGAGTCCCATGATTATTACTCCAAACACTGTACTGTTTGATTCTGTCAACTGTTACACTTTTATCAACAAATGAAAATTGAGGGACATGCCATTTCAAGGAGTAATTGATTTGCATAATGTATATTGAGTAAGCAACATATAGTGGAAAGAGTGCTGGATTTGGAGTTTGAAAGACCTGATTCCAGCCCTGCCTCTGGCTCTTTGTGGCCCTTGAAAATTCATTTAATCCTGATAAGTTTCAGAAGTTCTCAGAAACTAAAATTATAGCCAGGTGGTACTCTTATATATGAAGATACACCACTGAAATAATGGGTATTTGGATTTACTGATATGCAGAAATCTCTACTTAATGCATTATGCAGAATGGGTATTGTAATGTGCATTAAAGGAATAATTGCTTAATTGACTTGTTACAGAAATTGTAGAGTTCTTTTGTTTTCTCTTTCCTGATGGTAACTAATCTTTTTCTATCAAGTGGTGTCCACCTTGTCGAGCTTTGTTGCCAGAATTACGGAAAGCATCAAAGCAGCTAAACGGGCAGCTTAAATTTGGCACTCTTGATTGTACAATCCATGAAGGCCTCTGCAACATGGTATGATATAAATATAAAAAGTTGTAATTTTTTCCTAATAGTTGTTTTCTAAGCAGAAAAGTTTATAGCAAAGAAACTTCTTTGAAAATTTTGTTAGTGGGGCAGCTAGGTGGCTCAGTGGGTAGATGGGAGATCCTGAGTTCAAATTTAGCCTCAGACGCTTCCTAGCTGTGTGACCTGAGCAAGTCACTTAACCTCCATTGCCTAGTCCTTACTATTCTTCTGCCTTGGAACCAATATATAGTATTGATTCTAAGGATTTCATCCAAGGTATGTAACATGATTCATTGAGAAACAAACCCCGTATTTTATGAGTTGATAATAATAGTCAGGAAATATATAATTAGACAAGCACCTAACTCAGGATAGCCCGATGAGGAAGAGTAATGGAAGTATTTTAATTTTCCAAATTTTATAGATAATATAAATCAAAACTGAGAATCTTAGCAACCTGCCCAGGATCACCCAGCTATTAAATTTGAGTCCAAATCTCTCTTCATCATATTGCTGTCTCTCAGACAGATTGTATCCACCTTGCTTTTTAGATTTCTTTTTGGATTACATGGCACCATCAAAGCCAATTTTAAAGGCCTTTCAAGACTGCACAGGAAATAATGAGGAAACAGAGATCCTTGATTTTGCCATAACTTTGCCATATACTATCCCTTTGAACCCTGTGACTTCTTTCAGTATCTCATCCACAAAAATGGCTCTGGAAGTTGTAAAAGTTTTATTATAAAGTGTTGGAAATGCCACAAAGGGAAATATTCATATAAATAAGGAAATTTAATCATTATTTCATTTAAGGATATGCTCTTTCTGCTTATTAATCTAATGGTTTTTTTTTAAAAGTTATGTCCTTAGCTTAAGTAATCTTGATATTACTTTCTCTCCATACTCAATTTCTCCATGTATAAAACTGTCTGTTAAACATTTGACGCTATCAAACTCACAAAACAAGATGGATTTTGCATAGGACTATTGCTACTGTTTGTGCAGTAGTGCTTTCTTTCATACATTTTCTACAAGTTTTTAAATATACTCATTATTAGTGACTTGAACAATTCCAGCAACATTAAAATCATAGATCCAGAAACCTAATATTCCAAAGCTGACTATTACCTGAAAGAATCTGAGACAAATCATTCTCATCCTACTCCTTCAAGTTACATATAGGAATCTCAAGAATGAAACTCCTTCATTTCTGTTTTATACCAGGATCTAGGATAAAATAAGCAATAAATAAGTGCTTGTTGAATTAAATTGGAAAAAAATGATCCAAACATATAGCTAGAATGAGTGGTAAGCTGGTATTCACAAACCATAAAAAGGACATAGGAAAAGATTTCTAGCAGTAAGCTTAGGGGCGTCATAAGGAATGAATATCCAAATCATTGAGATAATAGTCCCATTGACGGAGATAGTATATAAGTTTAAAGAAACCTCATATTTATTTTTTTAATTTTCCTTGACCCAAAATGTATGGTTTTCCCCCAAAACTCATTAAGTGTCCTATTGCTAATTTTGAATCTCTACTATATACATTCAAGTTCCAAAAATAGTTTTAACTTTTTGAATATGAAATTAGCCTTGAAAAATGAACAGGGGTTTTGCTATAAACTATTAAAAAGTTTTAACATATTATCTTTTCATATGTATATAACATTTCTTCAGAGTAGTCTAAAGATAAGAATGTTTTTTATACATTATTTTCATTCATCTTTCTTGACATCAAGAGATCACTGAGGAGTAATTTATATTCTTCCCTACTGTGTTTGCATTTGATGAAAAATGAGGACCTTGATTTGTTCATTGAAATCAAAATGACCCCTCAAAATCAGTCAACTGTTAATTCTGGTGGGTTAAATTAAATTAGGTTGAGGATAACCAATGGGCATCAAACTTCAGGTACCCCTGGGGTTGACATCATCCTACATTCAATGCCTACCCTAAGTGTCTTCCCCTAGGAGAATGGGCGAATGAGAACAATTTGTTCCAAAGGCCATGAAGGTGGCTGAAGCAGGTGCTGTGCAGTACATTTTGTTTTATTTGTAATATTGTCTTTCCATTAGATAAATAGACAGACAGATTAATGGATGGATATATAGATAGATCAGTCAATAGGAAGGATGCAGAAGAATGTTACTACAATTAAAAAGGAAAAGTGTGATTATTAGCTTTGAATAAAGATTATAAAGTAGTGCTAAGATGCAGAATTTGGCACCATCAACTACTCTTCCCATTGTTCTTAACTCAGTAACAGGAAGCCTTAAAGGTAAGGCAATATCCTGCCCTTTATAGCCTTCAACAACCTCTCACTAAGACAAGTGAAAATAGATATCAATCACACATCTCCTAGTCGAAGCATTTCCATAATTTAGCTACTGTATAAGCTATGGATATAGAAAGAGCCATATGTTCATAAGAGAGTTCATCGCAGTATTTCCAACCTTCTTAGCCTAGCTAAAATGTCTACTCACAAACAATAAATAGCCAACTACATATTTCAAACTCTTAATAAATCAGGCAGGTTCAAACTTATAATACATTGTGTTGAAAATTCTGACCATTATTTTTATTTCTCCTTTCTTTTCCAATAGTATAACATTCAAGCTTATCCAACAACAGTGGTGTTCAACCAGTCCAATATTCATGAATATGAGGGACATCATTCAGCTGAAGAGATTTTAGAATTTATAGAGGTATATTAAGCTACCTTTTATTACTGCTGTTCTATGTGTGTGTGTGTGTGTGTGTGTGTGTGTGTGTGTGTGTGTGTGTATGTGTACACTTAATTGGTAAATTCTGTATCAGTGTTAATGGTGATGAAAGAAAAAGAACTGGGCAAAGATCTGAGTAAGTGTGACTTTATTGTGAGAGCTATAGGTCACAAAAGTCAGGAACTACAGACTCCCCAATGTGGTTTGCAACCCCAAGTTCTAGGGATCATAGATATTCATAGCATAAGTATAAGTATAAGCAGTGCTGAAATGAGCAGGCCTTGAGCCCACCCTTGTAAGTTAGGGGGCCACTATGAGGATTTGCCCTTTCGGTGCCAGATGTTCAGCACACCATAGGGTGGATTCTCTATGCCTCCCCTGCCTTGTGACACAATTCTGAGAATTCAGGGTCAAAAGTGCACAGAGAATTAATCTTACTATAATAATTGGCACAGTACATTTTATCTATGATTGTTTCTTGATTATTTTTAAGATTATTATCTCTAATACACAGTTATTCAATCTACTAATAACTGGAACTATCTCTTAATATAAATCACACAGTTTCAATTTAACATTAACAAAATGATTATAAGCTAATTAATTACATTTTGCCTTACAATAGTTTTAAGGCCTCAAAAGCATGGTAACTCAAAGTTAATTCTAAACTTTAGAGCTATGTAAAATTTCATTGCATGTTTTCCTATAGAAGTTTTTTTTAATAATTTTTATTTTTTAGAAAAGTTATCATGGTTACATGATTCATGTTCTTACTTTCCCCTCATATAGAAGTTTTAATGGCAGCTACTGAAGGCAGAATAAAAGTAGTAAGCTTAAAAATTCTAAGATTAATGCAGTAAGGAGAGCCATAGGAAAAGGAACATCAATAATGATTATATTCTTGAATAGAGCCAGTTCATCTTTCCCTAATAAATTAGGTGTCCACAGTAAGTCCACTTCCGGCATGACAAACTCTGGAAGTGAAGAGGTCACAAAGCTGTTGTCTGAGGGGGGTACAAACCAATCTAGGTCAAAAATGAAGCTAGTCAAAATCCCTGAACTGACCAAGAGTACGATTGGGTCCATGAATGGCTACCACATTTCCAGAACCGTCTCTCCTTGTGTTTACCCCACCCTTCCAGAAAGCCTCCTATTGGTTTGGGGGGAGATGGATTGGAGTGGGGAGATATTATTTTGTTTTTGTATCCCCCACATAGTATTTGGCACATACATGCTTTATAAATGCTAGATGATTAATTGAATTTGATATATTGTTTAAAACTATATTCTCTTATTTCTGGTATATTTAGGATCTGAGGAACCCTTCTGTCATTTCTCTAACACCAGAGACATTCAATGAACTAGTTAAGAAGAGAAAACGTGATGAAATCTGGATGGTTGATTTTTATTCTCCTTGGTGCAGACCATGCCAAATGTTAATGCCAGAGTGGAAAAGGATGGCACGGGTAAAAGAGAATTTTTTTTCCCCTGAAGTCTTAATTATCCTCTTAACTCATAACTACATTTGATATGTCAGGCATAAAACTTAAATGAATAGCTGCAGATAAGGTGAGACAGTCTTTTATCTAACTTTTTGACAATGGCACTTGAACTTCTACCACATTTTGAACTACTCGGCCTATTTCTACAGTAGGTCAGGAGTATTTTTGTGTGTCGTGAACTCTTTTGACAATCTGGCGATGCTTATGTACCCTCCAAATAATGTTTTTAAATTCATAAAATATGTAAGATTGCAAAGAAAACAAATTAGGTCGAATATATATAATTTACCAACCAAGTTCACAGGCTCCCTGAAATCTATACACAAACTATACACAAACTGCAGGTTGAGAAATAGAGCAATCTGCCTATTTATGTTTCATTGATATTTGAATCTGAGTTGTTGCCAGTCTCTGTGATGTCAAAGACTGCTGTGTGTATATAGTTGATATATCATCCTGCCTTTTTGCAGTGTCTTATTTGAAATGAAAGTCTGCCTTGCCTTTGCAACTTAACTTCTTTCCAAACTATAGGATTTAAAATAAAAACAGATGTGACATATTGTATAAGGGATTCGATTTTTAAATTTCTTATTTATTAGATCTAAACAATGATAACCATTTGGATTAGCTTGGGAAAGGGGAGAGAGAAAAAGTAGGTTTAACTACAAATTTTAATTTAAAAAAAATGAGATTAGAAATTACCCATTTTGGTACAAGTACTGAGATTACATCCCCTATTACAGAGGTTTTAATTATAAATGTTTTTAATTTGTTTTCAAGAGATTGACATTAATACTTTGTCTTTTCAATACATTTTTACATTTAAAAATTTTAAGCAAGTATGACTTTGTGACAGCATTGAATGAATACACTATCATTATTTTAGGCTCTCTTATTTGTCACAAAGACCTTAATTTTTTTCTTACAAAAGATGAATTAAAACCACTTTATCTGAAGTAATTGTGAGAGATGAGCTCTTTAAAAATTCATACAGCATAATTTCTAAGAGCTTCCACTTTGACAATACTTATTTCTTTGGCTCGAAGGGCATAAGGCCCTTGTGAGAGCAAAATTTTTTATTTCTTTGTGGTATCACTTAAATTTATTATTAAGTCAAAGGGTTGTTTGTTTTCTGAATACTTGAATGATGGATTATTAGTTTTTTAGTTTAAAAATATTTAGAAATAAATTTATAGCAGATTTTTTCTAATCACTTTTCAATATTTTGTTTATGATGTCTTATTTTTCCCTTGTAGTTGTTAAATGGTCTGATCAGTGTTGGCAGTGTAGACTGCCAAAAGTATTATTCATTTTGTAGCCAGGAGCAAGTCAAGAAATTTCCTGATATAAGGCTTTACCCTCTAAAATCAAACTCAGCTCATCAATATTAGTAAGTATTTTTTAAACTTGAAGACATTTATGACATATATCTATATAGTTGGCATATAAATGCAATAGATTTTATATTTGCTGTTTTAGGTTAATGATGATATACATCAACAGTGTATAAAATTGTAATTATAGTATAAAATCTGTTTTATCTGCAATGACCTGAAAGCTCTAGAAACTTCTACCCTTTTATAGTAGTTTATTAGTCTGCTCCCAGGACAAGGGATCCTATAGGGGACAGGTAATTAACAGAAAAATCATAGGATGGTAGCTTTAGGCTATGTAGTCCAATGCTTTCATTTTATAGATAAATAACTGAAAGTATGTCAAACATACCCGTAGCAAAAAAAATTTAGAGGCCCTCAGTGAGCTGACCTATACTATTCTGTTTACCACCTCCTTAGATCTACTATGCGGATACATAAAATAACTAGAAGTGATAGATCATTTCAGAACATTTCGAGCTTCCAAATCAGCACCTCGTTGACTTAGTAAAGGGCCTTTAGGACTTACTACAAAAAAATTAATTGCCATTAAGCTCATCTGGAACATCCCTAAATAGCCAAGAGATATATAACATCAATTTAAGCCTTTCCAGCTTGATCTATGTATGACCTGGAGGAGATTATATGTTGCTACCATAGCCCTCTAGAACACAGGGTCACTGCTACATAACACCATCATAATATCTAGCTTTTACAAAATATTTTAAGGTTTGCAAGTAGGGTTAAAATAGTAAAAAATATCCTAGTACCTAAAAGTACTCTTAGAAATACAATATTTTAAAGTTTTAAATATACCTAGTCTTCTGGTTATTAAATACATCTAAAAATTTATGTTTATCCACAACTAAATGGCTACTATTTTGCAAAAAATGGCTGGGGCTAATTATGAGCAGAAATAATGGTCATTCTAAGACTGAAAAAAGGCAAATCTATAAATACAAGTGACACCATTAAAGCAATGGCTATTTTTTTCCAAGGATGGAATAGTAAGGTTGTAGGTGAAGGTAACTGGCAGTTATTTTTTTATTTTATTTAATTTTTTTAAACCCTTAACTTCTGTGTATTGGCTTATAGGTGGAAGAGTGGTAAGGGTGGGCAATGGGGGTCAAGTGACTTGCCCAGGATCACACAGCTGGGAAGTGGCTGAGGCCAGGTTTGAACCTAGGACCTCCCGTCTCTAGGCCTGACTCTCAATCCACTGAGCTACCCAGCTGCCCCTTGGCAGTTATTTTTAAAAATACATTATTTCCTAAGTAATAGCTCTCACTAGTTAACAATGAACTTTGATGGTGCTTTTGTATAATTTGTAAATATATATGGGATATCAGTAAATATGATACATTGTTTTATCTCTTATAGTACTTACAATGAATGGGACAGAGATGCATATTCTCTAAGAACCTGGGCTCTAGCGTGAGTAAAATCAGATGTTTAAGAATTGCATGCCTTTCTCTTATTTTTATAGTTTATTAATATTGCTTCATGTGTATTATCACTATCATATTCTGTCTTTAAGTTTATTAAAAGTGTGCAGTAAAATTTGATAGCATTTTTTGCTTTTGCAAATAAGGGAATGTTTAAATAGAGATAATTTCTGCTCTGCCTATGTCATAAGACTGTTAGACTAAAAATATGCATATGAAAATATTTTATAAATAGTACAATAGAAGGTAATATTACATTGAAGTATTTTGAAGATTATAAGATGTCTTACATTATTACCTTTTAAATGTTTTCCTTATTTTTATGTGGTGGAAAATGCTTTTGATGGCTTGCCACAGATATTTGCCTCAGGTGTCCATAGAGCTTACACCGCAGACTTTCAATGACAAAGTATTAGAAGGGAAAGATCATTGGGTAGTTGATTTCTATGCTCCTTGGTGTGGACCTTGCAGAAATTTTGCCCCAGAATTTGAGCTTTTGGCTAGGGTAAGTGTTATTCATCCTTTTCACTAATTTGTAATACCTATTTTAATCATTAAGTAAATATTTATAGATCTCTTCCTCTTTGGTTTAGTTTCTTAATGTTAAATGCTAAAAAACATTATTTGAAATTACTTTTCTGAAGTCTTCATTTGAATTCAGAAAAGCTATGTTTCTTACCTGTAATAGAAGTGTATTCATCTCTGTAATAAATACAAATAGTATATAGTTCCTTAATAATTTATGCCTATTTAAGGTTAATAGGACTCTATATATTATTTATATTACAATTTTTTAAAGTCATTGAATATGTAATCAAATTCTGAAGTTTAGCAGCCATTTTTTCTCCTGGGGAAAAAGGAAAATCCCTTGACTTTTGCTATTTTTCTTTTTTCTTAGTATACCTTTTCCTCCTATAGCTATAATCTTCCTCCACTTCTTAGCCAGCATCTTAAACAAATTAGTTCCCTTTCTTCATCCTCCCTCAGAAAGTAGCCATTTATATATATTTGGTGTAATTGCTTTTCTTGGTAATACTACATCATGATTATTCCAGACAAGTATAAAAAATAGGCATTTTTAGAATTTCCCTTCTAAGCTCTCTTTTTTAAATTAAGTGGTAGGTGTGGGAAGTAAAAGAAAGTTTGTAAAAATGTTTGGTTGTTGATCCTTTGATACAGAAAACTAACATTTTTACTCCTATTTCTATAGTAATAGCTACTCAGAGGAAACCTATCTAAATGGCTTCTGCCAATATAAAGCTTAGTAAACTTTTTTCTCCCTTCTTTAGACTATTAAAGGAAAAGTGAAAGCTGGAAAAGTAGATTGTCAAGCTCATGCTTATACTTGCCAGAATGCTGGCATCAGAGCTTATCCTACTGTCAAATTTTATCCCTATCAAGGAAACAAGGTAAGTATAATATATGCCAAGAGATGAGTATTATTTAACTGCATATGGTTAAGGAACTGGATATAGTGAGTTTAAGATGCTTTCTGTATATCCATTTCAAAATAACTGAAAGGGAGTTGGAGATACAACATTAGAGGTCAGCAAAGAAATTGGGGCAGGATAGGTAGATTTGAGAATTATCCCATGGGTGCTGATGAGATCAAGTGGAAAATTATAGAGGGAGAAGAAAAAAGGGTTTGAGGGACTCCTCTAATTAAATTGTGTGATCTGGAAGAAGATCCAACAAAAGAGGCAGAGAAGGAACAGTGAGATTATGGCAAAAATTATTGATCGGAAGAAATACCAATAAAGAAAACAAAGTCTCCAAGCTAAAAAGAAATAGGTTTGTTGAGAGGGAGCCAATCTCACAATAAAGCCGGACTCTAGTCAAGGCCAAAGACCTTGAGCATTGTGAACGGCCTCATTATATACACCTCTGGTGTGAGACCAGAATGAGCATACATCAAGTATAACTAGTATAACATCAGAATCTGACAGAGACAGTCCAGTAATAAAGGAACATTACAATAATAAATTATACTACATCAGCAGAAAAGGGAGTGTGCTATATACCCAAAGAGGTAATCATGGGTAGTAACTAATGTCTATTTTAGGGTTTTTCTTTGCAATAATGATACTTAGGTCAAATCTAATATTCACGTCAGAAAGAGCATACACTCGACCCAAATCCAGTGTTTGCATAATCCAAGTGACTGCTCATTCAGACTCAGAATATTGCTTAACGTCATTCTAGAATCATGTCTTGCACAATTGAGACAAGTGATAATAAGAAAACTGCTAATACTAAAATAATAATTAAGCTGCTACTAAAATAATCATAAAGAGGGTGGGGGGGGTTTCACATTCACAAATTGAGAGTAGTATTCTGAACAAGTAGAGAGTAGTGTTCTGAAAACCTAGAGAGTTTCAAGGAGAAGAGAGTGATCAACAGTGTCAGAGACAGCAAAGAAATCAAGGATAAGGAAAAAAGCCATAAGATTAAGATACTTTTGTAACTTTGAAGAGAGCAATTTAGGTAGAATAGTAAAGACAGAATCTGGATTATAAGGGGTTAAGAAGTGAGAGAAAGGAGAGAAAGTGATGGCTCCTATCAAAGGAAGGCTATTTCAAGAAGTTTTCAAGCACTTTCATTTGATTAGAATATGCCCTGATAACTAACTTCCATCTTTCATAGTTATCTCCTTTTACCAAAAATTCCTTTGCCTTCTATGTTAAAGGGGAAAAAGTTTCTCCACATTTCATATTCATTCTTACTTCCCCTCAGACCTGCTCATCTTTTGCCAGTACTTTTATCCATATGCCCATTCCAATGAACAAATTTAGTATCTAAAACTAATCTAAAATAAACATTTCCATTAAGCAAAATTTTAAAAATTGAAAAATAAACAATTATTTTTCTAGTAGAGTTTCCTTTCCTTAGAATGTTTACTCATTGAGAAAATAGGAAAACCATATTTTATGAGCCTTGTTGATTATACCTATTATACTCATTAAATAATGATTTTATTTTAGATCTTCAAGGTTTGATCTTAAGCCTTTAAGGAAGTAAACATTATAAAAATACTAGAATCTAGCCTTTCACAATCTGATCTCAGCTGCATTCACTAACTAGATAAATGATCTTGGACTTTGCTATGTGCTATTGGATTTAGCATCTCTGGATTGGTTCATTTTTTCTCATCTTCCATGAAAAGATTAAATTTTAGCTTTGAACAGATTACTTTTGATAAGCCCAAGACTTGTAATCTAGCTAAATAGGTACTCTATAAGAATTTTTTCTGACAAAATGTTTTACTATTTAGAAAACATAATTCTTTAAAGAAAGAAGAGCAGGCTGAAATTGCACATTTCTCAGTAATACTTTTCTAGGCAAAACTTGAATCTTAACATTAGAATCATAGGAGTTGTGTTCTCAAATTAATGTACATTTTATCTATGAATATATAAAATATTTTTGTTTTCATAGAAATGTTATTAGAAATTCAATTTTTGAAAACCTTAAGATAAAATATACAAAACCTGGTTTTATTTCATCTAGACCTGAAAAAATCTAGGTTTTCTAATGAAATAATGTTCTGATGTAGAGTTCCTAACTTATAAATACCTTTTACATCCTCTTCCCTACCCTACCCCCAGCTAAATACACACTCATACACTTTGTTAAAAATAAGTGACAAAGGGACAGGATGGCTCAGTGATAGGCAGGGGGACAGGATGTGTCCTGGGTTCAGATGTGACCTTAATACTTCCTAGCTGTTTGACCTTGGACAAATCACTTAATCCCAATTGCCTAATAACCTTTACTGCTCTTTTGCTTTGGAACTGGTTGTCACTTGAAAGACAGAAGGTAAGGGTTGTTTTTTTTTAATTACTGATAAGAATATATGAATGCTTAATTGGAGTAGTCCAACTGATCTTTCATTCAATCTTTGTTTAAACCAACCTTGCATATAGAATGAATTCTGTCCTCTGCAGAAAATTTAATGATTTTTTTCTATTTGGCACAATTGGAAACTCTTCCTTTGCCCACCTCTTTCCTCTCTCCCCACCTCAAAAAAAAATCTCTTCCTAACTATGTTGACTCTAATAATTCTTAGGGGTATGGAAATATGGAAATAAGTCTAGAGGTTCCACCACAGTTCATTGATTATGACCTTTAATCAGCCTGCCTGTATCAATTCCACTTGTTAGCCTAATCTATCAACTCTAACCTATTGGCATTAACTCTTCTGTGGCCATTGATAACCCCAAACTGACATCTTTCTGTTCTTTTGTATCTTTTTAATAAGAGCAATAACTCTAGATTCAGAGACCTTGTCTTCAGCTCCTGTCCCTTATATTAACTACTCTTAGTGACCTGTTCTAATACTTACATAGTAAATAATATTAGTTTTAAATATTTTTTATTCTCAACTGAAATGCTCAAAAAAGAACATTTCTGCACATACCGTAGAATACAGAAAGAATGCTCTTAAAACCATGAATCTTCACTTCCTTTTTTTAAAAAAACAATTCACATTACTTTTGAAACTGCTGCTAGATATACTTCCTTCTGAATTTCCTTTGTTCTGTGCATTTTAAAAAATATTTCAGTAACCCTCTTTTTTTGGCATCAGTGTTGCTAGTCTTCTTCCTCTAACAAATCCAAAAATATCTGACTGTACTTTATGACTGTTTCCTCTCTTTTAGAAGGTGGGTAACTTGCTTCACCATAGTTACTCTGGAAATTCTTGATTTTTGCATTGATCAAAATTTTTCATAATTATTTTTCCTTATGGTGTTGTTATCCTTATAAAAATTGTTCTGGTTTTCTCTGCCCACTTAATTCTGCATTAGTTTCTACTGCCCAGGATTTTCTGAAATTGTCCCTTTTTCTCATTTCTTATGGTGTAATCACATTCCATTTTATTCATACATATGTATGAATTTGTTAAACCATTCCCCAATTCATCAATAGATTGGTGCCACTTTTTTTTACCCCGACTTGTGATTTCATCACTATAAGAAACACTTGTTTCATTCATTAGACTCTATGGAATCTTTTCCCTCTCTTTAGTCTCCCCTTAAGAAACAAAGTGTGTTTTGCTTATAGCTATAGTATTGTCCTCCTTAAACTCCTCCCCTATCTCCATCTCTTTTTTTTCCCCATAAGTTTGGTGTTTCTGTCAAGAGAGAAAGAGAGAGAGAGAGAGAGAGAGAGAGAGAGAGTGAGTGTGTGTGCGTGCGCGTGTGTGTGCGTGCATGTGTATATGTGTATATATGTTCAGGCCTTCTTTGTCCAGTTCAGATAAGAGAGAGGTTCATCTGATGCCCACTTCCTCCACTTCTTTTTCTTTGTATACTCTTATATCCCAATTATAAGAAAGAGCAAATTTTGCTCCTTTCTTCTCCCTTTCTGTAATAGTTATTACTTTTGTCCTTCCTTACACCCTTCACACTCTCAAAACAGAATCAGTATATCCTCAGGTCTTCAGTTTTTTTTTTTTATTTAACTCAATACCCTTTTAAGACATTAATGTTCTGAAACAACACTTGCTTCTTCGCTTCCTATTAAAATGTTTATGTACAACCATTTCCAGTGGTGTTTGTGTTTCAAACTTTTTCTCCTGTGTTTATATTTCATACTCTTTTGAACTTTAGTCTTTTCATTAGAAATGCTTGAAAATCTTCATTTCCATTAAAGATCCATTTTTCCCCCATAGGATTATACTTTGCAGGATACATAATTCTCATTTAAAGCACATTTCTTGCCTTTCAGGATATAGTACTCCAAGCCACTCCACTAATGGTAGAAGCTGTTAGATCTTATATATAGTTCCTTGAACTCCTTTCTAGATGCTTGCAGTATTTTTTTTCTTTGACATAGAAACTCAGGATTTTGGCTACGCCATCCTGGTCACTTTTTGAGATTCTTTTCAAGAGGCAATCGATGGATTGTATCTTGGCTTTGATTTATGATTCTAAGATCTGGGCAATTTTCATTCATTATTTCTTGAAATATAGCATCCAGGCTTTTCCTTTTTTTAATCATGATTTTCAGGAAGTCCAATTAAATTTAATTGATTATCTCTCCTTGACCTGTTTTCCAAGGCATTGGTTTTTGATATTAGCTTGCATTTTAAACAATTTTTTAATCTTGTTATTACTTACCTTCAAATAAAGTCATTGATTTCTTTTCAATCTATTCTCATTTTTAGAGAGTCCTTTTCTTGGCTTAAGATTTACCATTTACTCTTTTAAGTAAGTATTCACCTTCTAGTTCTTTCCTCAGATATTTTTACTTCATTTATATCTTTATTTCTTTTAGATACTCATATAATATTTGGGGAAATCAGTTTTTTTTTTCTCTTTGAGTTTCTGCTTACATTTAAAGCAATAATTTTTTTTAATTGGGGGATGTTTGGTGTTTTCCTCACTGATCTGAGCTTTCTAGTTTTAGTTGCTAAACCTGGGCTTATTGTACCAGGCCAGAATTTTCATACCCCTCTCCCTCATTTATACACATTATATTTTTGAGTGTGGTAGCCATCCCTGCTTAATCTTATCTTGGGACCTCTGGGTCTTCACACTGATCTCCACTTCCCAGAAAGAGTTACCCCAGATTTTTGCAATTCACAGTACTGGTTTTTCTCTCTGCCATATCCAAGCTAAAGATTAAGGACCTCAAAATCTCTGAGCCTGGGCATTGACCTTCTGGGTCTGAACACTGAGATACATTGTTTGTTGCTGTTCCTTAGGGCTTCCAAAGGTCCCCACTATGAGGTTTTCTGACCACTGGAGGACTTTCTCAAAGAAGCCCTCTTGTTGCCTCTGGACACAGAAGCCTTGTATATCACATGGATTTTTATATTTGCCTATGTTTCTGCTCTTCTTGCTGGAAAACCTTCCTTTCCTAGAGGGGCCTCCCTTTCCTATTCTTTCTGACTTTTTGTTCAGTTATGTGATTTTCCTAAAACACAGATCTAATCACATCACTCCCTTAACAAATTCCAATAGCCTTTTATTGCTATTCTAAATATAAAATACTCTTTTTGGTATTGTAATAACTAAAATTATGAGGCTCATAGTAGCTTAATAACTTCATTAAATCAAAGTAATAGTAGTAGTAAAGAGAGGGAAAGGTAGGAAAGAGGTAGAGAGCTTGTGGTTAAACTCCTACAAGGGTTCCTTCCACTCTCCACACTCCAGCCAGAAGACCCCAAAAACTACCTGGTTTCCCCTTATAAGCAGTTTTCTCCACCCACTAGCTCTCATATGTCACATCTTGGGAACCAACCATAGTTTCTTAATTTGCCTGGGCTGCCCAGGGGGCCAGTGTCTGTGGAATCAGTTTCCTGTCTCGTTGGTTCCTTGGTTCTTTAACTTCCTTTCTCTGAGGGCTTATCTATACCTAAATTTACTCAGTGGTCTTTGACCTCCAGGTCACTGAAAGATGATGTTAAAAAAAGTGACAATGGAGAGAGAAATTTGCTTCCAACAGTATTCAAAGCACTTCATAATCTAGCCACTTCTTAACTTTCCAGTCTTCTTACATCTTTCTACCTAACATGTACTCTTCATTCCAGTGAAATTGGCCTCCTACCTGTTCCCTGAATAAGACACCCCATCTCTCAGCTCTAACATTTTCTCTGTGTCCTCCATGCCTATAATGCTCTCATTCTGACCACTGACCTCCCTGGCTTCCTCTTTAAGTCTCAACTAAAATTCCCAGAAAGTTTTCCCCAACTCCTTAATTCCAGTGCCTTCCCTCTAATAATTATTTCCCAAATATAGCTTATTTTCTTTTTTTGTAGTAGGTGTTTTTATGTTGTCTCTCCTGTTAGGTTATAAGCCCCCTGCCTTTTGCCTCTTTTTATATCCCCAGGACTTAACCATAGTACTTGGCGCTTAGTAGGTGCTTATTAAATGTTTATAGAGATGAATTTAATTGATGGAAGAAATAGCTTGTTCTAGTTTTTCATTGTATGTCTTAATCATTATTTGATCTGATGTGAACTTCAGAGCAAATAATTTCGCTGGTCAATCACCTTTAGGAAGCCAACTTGACGGGAAATCTATTTTAAATACTTTCTTATTTCTGAACAGTTAACTAAGAAACAAATTTTTCAAATACAGCTTATTCATATTTTGGCCACTATTCTACCTTTTGGCCCTGAATGTCCCATTTTCATTAAGTAGTTAAGAAAAGATAATAATTAAGTAATTTTCTTCCAATTTTAGAAAAATATTCTTGGCAAGCAGATAGATATCAGAGATGCAAAAAGTATTGCTGATTTATTAGATGAAAAATTGAAAGCTCTACAGAGTAAAACACAGAGGGAGAAATCTAAAAGCAAGGTAAGAAATAAATATAATTACCTAATATGATAAAAGTTGTCATATGTAAGAAATTTTTCTAAAATTGTTATACAAGATCAATAGTAAAATTAGCAAAACTATCTGAAATTCCAAATTACTGTAGAATTTCCATTTGAGAAATATTCCATAATCAAAATAGTTTACATTCTAAAATACTAAGAAAGCTCTCTTAATTACATAATGCACAAAAGCAACCATTTGTAATTCTCAACCATTAATACTTCATTCTTTGTTTATATGTGAAAAACTAGTTTACCTGGTGAATTAAATGTGCCAAAATTTTATTGTAAAGTATATACTTTATAATTTTTCAAATTACAAAATTTTGTCATAGGTCTTTGTTACATATCTCACCGCCCCCTATCTTTTTTTCTTTTCATCAAGCATTGCAACTTCTAGTTTTTGTTTCCTTCGTGGGGCAGTTCACTTTTTTCCTATTAAGAATGTTGCATCATTCTAGGAATATTTGAAATAGGAAAGAGAATTCATAGAATCTTTGGCATAAATTTTATGACCAAGTAGCAATGTTATATAGTATTCTAAATCTGAAAGATGAGGTGGTGGTTATGATTTTAAATTTTATGGTTTTAGTGGTCAAGAAAATACTTTCCTTCCATCTTGATAATGTCACTCATTTTTTTTAGGGGCTTGTGTTTGTGATAACTAGATTAAATCTAAAGATGGGCAGTGTAGGTTTATTCATCATTGTGAATTTTTCATTTTTTTACAGTTCACTAATTTATAATTATTTCAATGTTAATAATGTAATTTATAATAACTAAATTAGTAGATATGGGGTTTTTTAGTTATTATAGCCAAAAAAAGTCATCCTGGAACCAAGATGGTCATGTGCTTCTCAGAACTTAACTAAGCTCTTCCATGAATAATGGAAAAGGTAGCTTCCCATACCCTCAGCCTTCCCAGTTTTATAGCACTTGCTTCAGTTTATTCTCTGGTAGAATCCAAGTTCATCTTCATGCCATTCTAGGCATAAGAATAGGACTTCAGTGGAAACTTCATTATACTGCCTCAAAATGTATTGCAAGACCTTACATATCCCATATTAAATACATTTAAATGAATTTACTCAAGTATAAGCCAATACAAGGGCTTGCTGTTAACATTAAGGGGGAAATAATGGTTCCATTAGCAATTTGATATTCTGTAATTTCACAAATTATGATGTATTTCTATTTAGTGAAGAGGTTGTATTGGAGAATAATTTCGAAAGCTTAAATGTTAAATTGTTTATACTATCCTAATTGGTTTTTACACTTGTTTGTCTTTGTTTTGATAGGATGAACTTTAAGGGAACTTGAAGATGGAAAGATGGAAGATAGAGAAATCAGAATCTGTCACTCCAGAAGGTTTCATACTTAGAATGTTATTACATTCATAGTAGGAATAAAAGAACATTATTTTGGATTCATGATTGTGCTGCCTGAATTCTGTACATATTTGGTGCAGAAGGCTTCAGTTTTTATGGTAGGGGACCTCCAAAAATGAGATTGGATTCTACTCCACCTGCATTATTTCAGAAATACACAAAAGAGTTTTTTATCTTAAGATCAAAATTTTAGAACTGGGATCATACGGAGTTTAGGGATTATCAAGAACTCTCTGTTCTTCAGAACTCTAGCCCTACCTATAAACTCCATATAAAAAACTACTCAGCATGACTGTAAACATGCAGAAATGCCATTTTCACGAGATCATGCTGTTTAATAACTAGACCCTTTAAAATGAAGAAATCTGAATTATTTCATCTCCATCCTTCTAAAGGATAAGGAATTTTTTTTTCTCACGTGGGAAAAATAGTTTGCATGAAAGATTCACTCATCTCCCAAAGGCAAAATGTTGTCATGGATTGTTTTGTGATACAGAACTTCTAAGAAAAATTGTATTACTGGTTTGGCCATTGTAGTGTTGCTACACAATTTTCTTAATCGTGTTCAGAATATATATGCATTTTAAAGTTTATTTTTTTGATGTTACCTCCAAAAAATCTTTGTGATTAAAAGTTGAATTTGAAGCATTTCCTTAGATTTCTACATTTACCCATTAAATATTTTACAACAGAGTATTTCCAGTACTCTGTAGTCTCATTTTGTCAGACACTTTTTTTTAATTGTTCAGGTTGCAAAAACACTTTCCAAGTTTGTTTTCCTTCTCATTACAACTAATTTGACTTTGGCTATTAACTCTCTACCAGAAAATAATGGGTGTTTTTTCAGATTAATATTACTGATAACAACAATTGAGATTATTTTTATAAGAAAATTAAATGGCTATAAAAGGAGGAAAGGATGTGACCATTGAACTATCTGGGATCAAAAACACTTTAAAAAAACAATTAAGCCAAATACAGTGTGGATTTTTGTCTCTTATATAAGATTATATGGAATGCTAAAACTAGTTTTATCAAAGGAAAATCTCTCTCAGTTATTCTGACCTATCAGGAGAAATGTCAGAATAGTTTCAGGATCAGTATAATGGAAAATCTTGAACTTGAAGTCAGGAAGACTTGGGTTCAAATATTACCTATGACACCAGCATATCACTTAACCTCTATGAGGTTATTCTTACCTTCCTCCTCTATAAAATACTTTGCTACCTAAAGTACAGAGTTGTGATACTTAAATGAGATCACAAATATAAAAATATTTTCAAATCCCAAAGTATTATATACATGTTACTTATTATTATTAAGCTTTTCCTTTCCTATTTGAGCCCTGTCCTATTCTTACTCCCTAATTCCAAAGGTGATTTCCTCAGTAATAATAATACATTTATGCTTAAAAGTTGTCAAAGTGTTTGACATACATTTCTCATTTGATAATCAGAAAAACCCTATGACCTATTTTACAGAAAATGAAGCTTAGAGAGGTTAACTTGCTCATACTAACATTTGTAATAAGTGGAAAAGGGGACAAGACTCAAAGAAATTCTCTCATAGCTGTAATAACCCAAAGAATTATACCTGCTTTATTTTTTTCTGATTCTTTATTAGAATTTTTTATCTTTAATTATGACCTCATTCTATGCCTTCCAGTCATGATTTCTAAATTACATACTCCATAAACCAACCACATATGTAAACATATAGCTGTTTAATAACTTTGGGATAGTCATCACTATTAATATTCATTTAAATAGTGACAATTTAAACAGATGATCACTCTACTGTGGGTAACTTTCATTTATGAGACTGAGGTAGAAATTTGCACAACTGACTATTGCAGTACTTCTGAATCTGGAATGTCTAAAGAATTTATTCATTTTGTATTTATTGAATCTTATTAATAATAAGCCTTTAGCCCTGATCAGGGTTACAGAAAAAAATTTTTTAATTGGATTGTACCTTCTATAAGCCCTAATGGGGTTATAGACATAGGAAATTTATAACCACCATAGGTATGATGATGAACTTTTTTACTCAGATTTGTTGCTAGATCATCACAAATGCATTTATCTTCTGTTCCAGTAATTTATGGGAAGCTAATAGAAAAGAAAGTAATAACTATCATTAATTGGCCTATTAGCATTTCAGTAGAACTATCCCTAAAATTCTATAAGGCTACAAATTCTTAAAAGTTATTTCATTTTCATCTCAGGATTGCATGTTAATATCAAAAATGAGCAATGATCACCTATATTATAATAGTCACTCCAAGAATTAACAGAACTGAGGATTTTCATGGTCAGAAATGTGTATTTATGTACTCTCTCATGGTAGCAGCATCAGTCATTAGCTATTTCTGTGGTCAACATCTTAAGTTCTACTAAAAGTACTTGAAATTATACTTATTCTTATAAAACAGACTTAATTCTGTTATGATGGCTGTGAAAATTGAGTGATTGCTAATAAATTCTATAGCTCAAATTGTTTCCTAGGTTATTAATAATTATCTACAAACTGAATTTGAAACAATGCATCTAGATAAAATTAAATAATTGTCTTTTTTCATTACAGCTGCTATTAACTCATTCCCAATTTCCCAAAATTTTCTGGTCTTTTTATGTGCTTTTGTTTTTAAAATGTGTAAGCTAAAAGTAAAATTATGTTTTTATGTAAATAAGTTTTTGCATTTTATTATACTGTATTTTGTTAAACATTTCCCAGTTACATTTTTATTCAATTTTATTTCCAAATTATCTCCCTCCTCTTGAGAAATCCAGAAATACAAAACCCATTAAATATGGCATTATGCGAAACAAATTTCTGCATTAGCCATGTTATGGGGGGAAAAAATTTATACTTGTACACTTTGAGTCCATCAGTTGTCTCTTTGAAGGTGGATAGTATTTTTCATCATAAGTCCTTTGGAATTGAGTTACATCATTGCATTGATCAGAGTTAGTCAGTCTTTCACAATTGATTATAAAGCTTTTAACTGTGTAAATTTTTCTGGTCCTCATTTCATTGCATCAGTTCATTGAAGTCTTCCCAGGTTTTTCTGAAACCATCCCCTTTATCATTTTTTAGAACATAGTAGTGTCCCATGATAGTCATATACCATAACCTATTCAGCCATTCCCATTCCCCAGATAATGAGTATCCCCTCAGTTCTAATTCTTTGCCACCACAAAAAGAGCTGCTAAAAATAGTGTTGTAGTCCTTTTTCTTTGTTCTCTTTGGGTTATAGACATAATAGTAATATTGCTAAGGAAAGGGATGTGTATGCAGTTTAGTAGCTTTTGTGACATGGTTCCAAATTGGTTTTCAGAATGGTCGGACTAGTTTACAGCTTCACTAACTACACTTTAGTTCACAGTGCATTAGTGTATCCATTTCCATACATCTCTATTATTTGTCATTTTTCTTTCATTATAGCCAGTCTGATAGGTGTGAAGTAGTACTTACCCAAGGTCACACTGCTAATTAGTTGCAATCTAGGACTTGGGCAACTTTCAGATCACAAAATCCATGAAGTCTTTCTTGACTTCCCCATCCTTCATATATTTCCATCTCTTCTGTATTACCATACTTGTAATCTTTATATACTTCATTCCTTGGCTATGATAACTGCATGGTATTGTTTGCTCTTATTTCATATCTTAGCTCCCCAACTAAATTGTAAACTCTTTGAAGGACAGAATCATGCCATATTTCTTTTCTATTCTCTACAATGCTTTGCACTATGCTGAGCACACAGAAAACAGTTATTTAAATATATTTTGATGACTTAGAAATGCTTTTGAACAGCTAGATGACTTTTTTTTTTTTAGTATATGAGAACATAATCCCCAAAACTTTATGCGACCAATCAATTTTGGCAAAGAGAGCAGTTAACCAGAAATTTGGTCAATGGGAGAAGCATTTTGCCAATAATAATAATAATAATGATAATCTTGTTATTTCATGGTTCTTAGATTAATAAGTAATGACCAAAGGTCTAATGACCTTATAGCACAGATTCTCTTTTTTAAATTAACTTTGGCTCTAAAAGGCATATTGATAAAAATTTCACCTCATTTTCAAATGTATAATTCTATGCTCAACTGATTATAAATGCCTTTGTTTGAACATACCTTGTGAAGGGTGGTTTTTTTATTCTTTATTTATATATCATTAATTTCTAGCACATTACATGACATATAGCAGACAGTTAATTAATGCTCAGTGATAATTGCTAAAAATAAAAAAAGTAAAATGAACTTGGAAAAATTTCATCACATGACTTCTCAGAGAACTCTACAGAGTAAAATTATTACATTATTTTTAAAAGTACCAAATCCAAACTCTCTTAAATTATCTTCATCATGCCTTTTTCATATAATAAAACTCATATTGTACCCAGTTCTCCTGTTTGCATGTAGGACTTTTGAGCAATGTCAGGCACAGTAGGCTGCCAGTAGATGGCATTAAAGTTCAAGGTTTTATTTTGATGGGTTTTTTTTTCTTTCTTTCTCTTTTTTCTATACGTAGCCTTCAAGTTGGTTGTTGAGGGTACAAAAACATCTTAGAAGTAAAGATTGCCAGAGTTTGTATTTCTTGATGCTTTGAAAATGATAGAATTAATTTTTAACACAATATTTTTATTGGAAAAATCATGTTCCATAGCTATTTGAACTTGCTATAATATACTTTTTTTAAAACTCTTATCTTGCGAATTAATATTGTAAATTGGTTCCAAGAAGAGCAGTAGGGGCTAGGCAATTGGTGTTAAATGAGTTGCCTAGGGCCACACAGCTGGGAAGTGCCTGAGGTCAGATTTGAACCCAGGACCTCCCATCTCTAGGTCTGCATCCACTAAGCCACCTAGACATCCCCTATAATATACTGTCAAATTAATATGTAATATGAGACTGTGTGATACAATTAATTTTGTATCTGGGCCAACTCCATTTCCTGAACCTGAACTGCTCACTGCCTGAAAGAACTTTTGTTTTCCTTTATTCTGAGAGTCAAGTACCAACATTAGAGCAGCCACTATGGAAGTTACAAAGGAAGTAGGGAGATATGGAAATTACCTTCAAGGAGCAGTCTATGGCCTAATCATAGGAATAGGACAAAAGAAATAAGTACATATAAACATAAGTGATAGATACACATTCACAAGGGCTTCTTCCTTCATGTATGGGGAAATTGGCATTGCAACTCTGCACAGATATGTACATATTTCAGCATTTGTTAAATGCTGCCATGTTTTCTAGAAACCTTAAGTGTTCTCCAGAGCATACAACTTAGTGGGATATCACACATAAATAACTATAATATTTTTAATAGGTGCATTGAAGTGGTTCAAATAAAGCACTACAAAAGATCCCAAGAGTGATTATAGGTATAGGCGAGGGAGACAGAAACATGTCATTGAACACTTAATCTTCCTTTTAGAGAAAGCAGCTAAACTGGGGTTTGTAAAATGGCCTAGATTTCAAGATCTCAAGAGGTGGAGGTAGTCAGGTGACCCCCAGAAGGCTTGAAGGATCAGAGACAAAGAACAATATAAGCAAATACATGTTTGTGGTTCAGTCATGTCTGACTGTCCCAACCCCTTTTGGGATTTTCTTGGAAAAGATACTAGAGTGGTTTGTCATTTCCTCATCCAGCTTATTTTACAGATGAGGAAATTGGGGCAAATACGGTGAAGTGACTTGCCCAGGAACTTATCACGCAACTAGAAAGTGTCTGAGGGCAGATTTTAATTCAGGAGTCTTCCTGACTCCAGTCCCAATGCTCTATCCACAGTGCAGCCCAGCTGTTTATATGAGCAAATATGCAGAAGCAGGGAAGAGAATAATGAGATTGGAAAATATACACTATGACAGGAGCAAAGAGTATGCAAAGAGGTTAGGCTATAAAGGGAATGTGGAGTAAGATTTTGAAAAGCCTCAAATGCCCAAATAAGGAGTTTGAACTTTATGTGGTGGAAAATACGAGGAGGGGTGAGGGTCAGTGAAACTTTTTTAAAACTATGCTTTAGAAAGATGATGAAGGCAGTGGTGGGTAGAATGAGAAAAATGTGTTCCAAGTGGCATAAATACCCATTTATCCAAAATAATTTGGGAGTTTTCTGAATAATTGGGCATTTTAGCAGATAAATATATAAATATAGATGTGAAAAGGTCTTAGAAGTGGGTTTGGCCACTCACAGGTCACGCCTTGAGGACAAAGATCATTGCTGATGCTCTACCACAGAATGGTACTACATAGGTTGGTTGTTATCCTTCATCTCTCTGAAGAACTTTGGTATGAGTTGTGAGACAAAGGAGGCACAGGACCACCCAACATGGCAAGCCTGCATCATCCCTTGCTCAACTGGCCAAATAATAGATTATTTTCTCAACTGTAGAATGAGGATCACAATAGCTGCTTTTGAGCCTGATGTGATAATCAATGAGAATGTGTACTTAAAAGTACTTTGGGGGGCAGCTGGGTAGCTCAGTGGAGTGAGAGTCAGGCCTAGAGACAGGAGGTCCTAGGTTCAAATCCAGCCTCAGCCACTTCCCAGCTGTGTGACCCTGGGCAAGTCACTTGACCCCCATTGCCCACCCTTACCAATCTTCCACCTATGAGACAATACACCGAAGTACAAGGGTTTTAAAAAAAAAGTACTTTGAAAAGTTAAAATCTCCTATACAAATATTTTAAAAAACATTATTATTGTATATATACTACTTGGGGAAGAGGGTGCCTCTTTGTGATTGTTGGGAATCAGGGTTAAGAGGAGTTTATCAAAATTTAAAGAGTCAGGAAGGACAATAATTACTTACATTTGCTCACCCCCACCTTCGTGAGGTAGTTTGTAGGAGTATTACTGTCTCACTTTTATGGATAAAAAAAAATATCTTCATAAAATCTCTCCTAAAGTCTCCTTCTGTCTTCTGACACTGCCATTTCCCATGGATAGCACCCATGATATCTCTCCTTGAACTGCTGAAATAGGTTTCTGATCAATGTTCTTGCTTCAAGTCCTTCCCCACTCCAATTCATCCTCTACTTAGCCACCAAATTGATTTCCTTTCTGCTCCAAATTCTCAAATCTCAACTTTAGTCACAAAAAACTAAAGAAAAGTTGTGAGCAATCATAAGAAGATGAAATGGGGCTATAAGACTGCCAAAACCCAGAACTGAATGTTCCCAGAGTCAGAAATAGAAGAAATGCTCATTTCACAGCACAAATACACAAGAGATTATTCAGAATTCCGTGTGCATTTAACACTAAATATGCATTTGTAGTTTTAAAGTACATCAAAATGTTATTATAGTCTGTTCTTCATATATGATTAGTAGATTATTTGTTGATGAGAGTATATATTATATGTATAGGGGATACACCTAATAGATCACTAGGGTAAAAAGATAGTCATATCAGAAAGAGGAAACGACTTGTATAAAATCTTATTTTCCATTTCTTGTAGAGTAAAATCATCTGTCCTGTTTCTGATCTGCATTGTTATCTTGAGAACATACAGAACTAGATTTCCTTTACTCATGTTAGCAGAGACTAGAAACAAGCAGTTATCTAAGGTTACCTGGGAAAATTCTGAGTAGGAACAGAACAAATAGGTACAATTTAGGAGGAAAATTCCCAAGGCTGAATGCAGCTATGGGTTACACTTACAGAGTTGCCCAAGACTCAGGTTAAGTGCTTTGCCCATATTATGCCCATTTGCCCAATAGGCATCAGAGGCCAGCCTTGAACCCAGAACCTTTACTCATTACAACTCCAGCACAATATTTATACACACACATATACATACCTATGTGCATTGGTATATATATACATATTGCACCAATGTGTATTGCGCAACCCTCTATCTCCACAAATTTTTATTGATATACTATAAATATATATACTGTTGTGAGGAAGATTAGTAGTAATTAATTAAGAATTAAGGTTCATCTAGCAGGAAGGGCTGGAGCTAACTGATCTTCCTCACAACAATACATATATATTTTATATATATAGCATATGTAATCCTTGGCTAAAGGCTATTTGCTTATAAGATCCTTCTCATTAGAGGAGGACACTTACTGAATGCTCTATGCATTCAGTATGGGGAGATATTCACTGGGGAGAGCTGAAGAGGAGGAAGATTCTAGTCTTCTAACTTCCATCTGCAAAAAAAGAGTCATAGCATTCTAGAGTCCTTTTAAGTTCCTGGAGGGAGAAAGATTCCAGGAAGAAGCCAACATGTAGAGGGGGCAGGTCTTTGACTATGTCCCTATTCTCAGTCTAAGAGTGGGTTTCTCTTTTGGAGAAATCTAAGGCTTTCTCTTATGGTTAAACTGAACTTTCTTGTTCCCAATAGGAGAGCTCATTCACTGTGTATTGACTGGTATGTAGTCTCCTGTGTCACCTTTCTCTGATTTTTCTTTGTTATTTTGGATAAATGGGTTTGTTTATTTTGTGAGTTCATTGTGGAAATGGCAGCTGGTGAGAAGGAGATCAAGCCTTGGATATATAGCTTAGGGCCCTCTGTCCCTATTAAGAAATAGTGATTAGGGACTCAACATAAACCTTAAACTTATTCCTACCCACCAGACAAACAATATTTAAGACAACTGATAAGAATAATTCTAGCCCAGGATACACTTTCTCTCTTTAGGAGAGTAGGGTAGCCAGTCTCTGGAACCAACCTTTTGATTTCCCTCTTGAGGAATCGAAGTCTCCTTTACAGAAAGATTGGAGGAGACTATTGTTGTGAGGATTATTTAGGTATTAGTTTATATATAGTTAATGTGGACCTAGCAGGAAGGGCTGGAGAATTCCACATGGAATGGGGAAGCAGGAAGTGACTTGCACTCTCTGAGAAGGACTCCATGGTGGTTGGGACAGGCAGTAACTGATTCCCTGGGAGATCTCAGAGCTAGGGGAGTTGTATCCAGATTCCCTGGGATCCTGGAGAGTGGTGAAGGCTTACAGCAGAGGACATCAGACCTGCAGAGCTGCACCGAGTAGGGAGTGGTTTGTGATCTGGTGGTCAGCATGCAAACTTTCTCTCCCTACCTGGATACCTTGGATCATCTGTTCTGGTGGAGTTGACTCCTGGCATCCTGAAACCATCCCTGGATTAGCTGTGAGATCCCAAGTAAAGCCATCCTAAGGTCCTTAACTAAGCCAACCAAACCTGGCTCGAACCATTTTGGGAGGAACTTTCCCCTTGTGACTCCAGTACAGCTTTCTTTGGGCCCTGACTTGCTTAGATCTTTGAAGAGTGTAGTTAAGTCCCTTTCCCTTGACCCTGTGGTTTGCCCGTAGTCTGTTAGTGTAGAAAAACCCTATTCCCATCCTTTACCTTAGTTTGTCCCTGATTAAAATGTGTTATTAAACTCTTGCCTTATCAGCTTCCATAGGTTCTATCTTGTTGATGCTGGGTGGCAGTTGAAGGCCAACAGCCATTTCTGTTACAGACATCCAAACAGCCATTATAACCCAGTTTCCCTACTTGTTGGGCCCCTTCCTGTCATTCCTGTCTCCCACACATCCACCTCGGCCCATATTTACTGTTTAAGGCACCTTTCCCTGGTTTCTCTCTTAACACTATAGGTCGGTGGTTCCCAAACTTTTTTGGCCTACTGCCCCCTTTCCAGAAAAAAATATTAGTTAGTACCCACTGGAAATTAATTTTTAAAATAATTTAATAGCAATTAATAGGAAAGATATATGTATTAATGTTTCTACCTTTTTCGTAAAACATAGTAAAGAAAGGTGTAAATTAGAAACATTGAACTTTGAAATCATGAAACTATTGAATTCAGAATAGAATGTAATACAAAAAAGTTAAAACATTTGAAATCATCTTAATGAGAAGGATGAACCTGGTGTGTTGCTACCAATTTAGTAATCCTCGGCTCTATTTTCATCAGCAGTAATCTTAAATCACAGCGATTGACTATTGGCAATTAGTTTCTTTTTTTTGTTAATAATTTGGTTACCACACTGAATCCTAGTTCCAAAATGCACCTGTGGCCATCACCGCACTCCTGGATTGCTGCAGCATCCACCAGGGGGCAGTGGTGCCCACTTTGGGAATCACTGCTCTAAATTATCTATTTGTAACCCTGAAAGACACCACTAAACAAAACCATATGGACATACATAACCTTCATGCGGAAAACATAGTCCTCCCTCTTTATACACCTTTTAATAAAACATTTAAAATATATATTACTATATCATTTAAAAATATATTTATAAAGAGGACATTGAGTTAAATTATCTTTAAAATCCTTTACAGCACTAACACTCCATGATTACATGAATGTGTTTTCTGATTTATTAAATGTTTTTCAGCACTACTGTCTTGTAGTTGAGGAACTGCCAAAAGTTTTAGCAAGTTTAATTACTCATTGAATATTCATTCACATGCAAAAATATTTGTTGTTGACATACCAACTGGCTAAACCTCAATGGGGACTAGCAAAATGTCTAACTGATCAGAATCAGCAATTGCTGCTTTCAAAAAAGTTTTCATTTTGAAAATGTTTCTTAGATCAGAAGGGAAGAAAATGCAGGAGAAAATGTAAGCAATGATTTTTTTTTTCCTGCAAGAAGAATAGTTGGCAAGCTTTCCAATCTTCTGTTAATCAGGCTGGATCAATGGGAAAGCAATGAGATTTGAAGCTTTCTTTTATTTCATGTAAACCAACTATTTTTTTTTAATGACAGGAGAATAGTTCATTCCTCTAAGTCATATTCTTTGGGCCAGTGTCCGATAGGATATTTCAGATAGGAAACATGCACTGGCAAGTCTCTCAAAAGACCACCAATGGATGGGAGCCCCAGATGTGTGTCTGTGTGCAACACACATCTGGGGCTCCCATTCATATGGACAGATTAAAGATACTGATTGCACAACTGGTGAACTTTCCTCCTTTTCCTTTATCATTCATTTCCCTTCTCTGAAACTCTCTTCTGAACTCCCTCAGTAGGGAAACTAACCTGGCTACAATGAAATCAGTTCTGAAGAGCAGGAACAGAAATATTCATCCCCTTACACTAAGAAGATTTTTGCTAAAAATCTTAATTTTCTTTCATTTGTAAAGCTGTGGATTTAGAATGATACCTCTCAGAAAAACAAACAGTTTAATATATCAGTGTCCCAAGATTCTGTATTCCTATCGCTTTTATCAGACTCAAAGTAGAACTTCCATAATTTTAATTGCTGGGTGCCTTGGCCCACATCATCCAGGAACTTACATAGTAGAACGTTGCTTGTTCAGTTCCCAGCATCCCTTTCTTTTTTGTAATTATTGTTCAATTCAGATTTGGTCTACTTGCACAATCATTCATTCTATTAATGAGCACTGGAATTTTCCTGCTCGAAGTGATGACCAAATACTTTTCTAGCTTCCAAATATTATGGACATTCTCATTTATATTTAATTTCTGTCTCTGTGCATTACTCTGTCTCTCTTCTTCTCTCTATGTGTGTATATATCTGTGTAAGCATATGTGTCTTATTTATCTTTTCATTTCTTCCACTGCCCAACACAGTGCCATGTACAATGAAGGTTCCTAATTGAGTCATGTAATCGGCATGGGAGAGCACAATTTTTGCCTCAGTTTACTAATATCTGGGCATGCCTCTCCTACTCCCTCTGTATTCACTACCACTTAAGCAATTCATCTCTTGGCACTCCAGTTACTTCCTCCTGGCATCATGGTTTCTAGGATCAGATTGTCTTTTGCATGATTTCAATTCCTGCTGCACCTTCATCCCTCCACCTCTCAACTGTTCTTGCTGTTCTACCACAAATGAAAATATTCCTAGTTATCTGATGTCTAATAAATGTTTGCTGAATTAATAAACAAATGAAAATGAATGAATTTTCCGAACAAATAAGTGAAAGAAAAAGCAATTTATTTTCAGACACATGATGGTTCCAGCCCTCAAAGAACTTACCTTCTTAATTGGGATAGGCAACAAATATAGGGTAAAAGTAGTTAAGGAAATCTGTTTTAGTCTGGAAGTCACAAAGATGGTGAGTTGAACAATAGGATAATGATTTGATACACCGTAAAATAGCAGTATTGATCTGATTATTTTCCCCAACATCAACAAGAGGTGAAAAGCAAAGAGAGACGAGTATAGAGAAGTCTGGGTGTGTCTAGCTTAGAAGGTGCAGTAGTAGATTAGAATATGAATGAATAGACTAAATTATTTTCAGAACCCTTAGTAATTTCTTGTTTTGCAAAATGAGAGACAGAGCTCCCAATGAAGCCAATGTGGTTAGGGGTAAAGAGGAAGGGAAGAAGCCAAAGTTTTACTCCATAGAAGGCTTTGAAAGGATCAAAGGACTAAATCAGAGACCTAGAGTACCTTCATAACTAGTTATTCTTGTTTCATTGTGCAAATAGGTGCCAAAAGATGCAAAGATAATCACAAAACAAGTTTCAATAAGAAAATGGTTCAATTCAAGTCAATAAGCATTCATTAAACACTACTATGTTCTAAACACTATGCTAGATGCAAATAATACAAAGACAAAAATGAAAATTCTTTCAGAAATTCTTATTCTAGTATGGAAATGGGTATTGAATGACAATACATGAATAACCTAGTGGAATTGTTTGTTGGCTCCAGGAGGGGGGAGGTAAAAGGGGAGGAAAAGAACATGAATCATGTAACCATGGAAAAATACTTAAAAATAAATAAATAAATAAATGAAATTGTAAATTCTTATTCTACTGGAGAAAAACAACATGTACTCAGATTAAGTAAATATAAAATATAAAGGAAAGTATTGAGTGGCACAGCAACAACTGGGGAGGATCAGGAAAAGTTTTGTAAACCTTTCATACATTCTGAGAGGAAAGAGACCAGACTCAGTCAGAGACCCTGTGTATCAAAGTACCTGTCTTGGTCCTGGCCCTGCATCCACCTCCTCCCCATGTCAGTCCTAAAGCCCAAAATCTGCTCTTTAGATCAACAGGTCCAGACCCAATTCAACTGAAGTCAACCAATCAAGCCATCAAGCAAGAGTTCTTAACCTTTTTGTGTTTGTGTCATGGACCTCTTTGTCGGCATGGTGAAGCCTACAGACCTCTTTCCTGAATAATGATTAAATCACAAAATAAAATACAAAGAAAACCATTATATTGAAATTCATTTATTGATTTTTTTTAATTCACAGACCCCAGGTAAAAACCCCTGATCTAATGATAGTTTTGCCAAAATTTCTCCCTAATTTTAACATTATAAATCCTAGTGACACTCACTTAAAAGTCATCCCAATTGTAATTTTTTCACTTTAATTTCAACCTCACTTGATTATAACCTGAGAAGGAAGTCCAGAAAATAAAATAGGCCTGAATGCGTAGTCTGAATCATGAATCCTAGCTCAGCTTTTTATTACATGTGCAAATTGAGAGAAGTCACAACCCATCTGAGATTCAATTTCCTTATCTATAAATGAGAAGATTGGACAAGATGACCTCTGAGGCCCCTTCCAACTCTACACCTGCAATTATGGTGTCCTAGTTAACAACAACAAAGGACCTATAAAGAACAGAAAGAAGGCATTATCACAACTATCCAGCCTTATCACTAGAATCAATTTCAAATTTGAAAGAGCCTCAGAATCCATCAAATCCAAGCATTACCCAAAAAAGAATTCACCATATTATATTCAAAAAGAAGTTAATCCATAGTTTGAAGACCTCCACTGAGGCTAAAACCTATCTCCCAAGTCAGCCTATTTCATGTTTTGTTCTAATTGTTAAAAAGTTTTTCCTTACATCTGGCCTAAATGGGAAATTTACTTATAACTTAATGGGCAATGGCTTAAATATCTCCGTCCACTAACTACTGGATCTAAGATTCTTAGTTTAATTATACATAGTGTTAGACTTGGAATCAAGAAGTGCTGAGTTTAAATCCCCCTCCTCAAATACTTATTAGTTGTATAACCCTGGATAAGTCACAACTTAATCAGCATCAGTTTCCTCATCTGTAAAATAATGAAAATAAAAATTGTACCTACCTCCCAGAATTGTTGTGAACATCAGATGAAATAACACATGTAGAATGCAGGTTGAAAAAAACCACTTTTTACTTTATTTCCTTCATGAATTTTTTCTTCCATAAGCAACATGTGTCTTCTTTCACAACATATCAAAAACATGGAAATCTATTGTATGATAGCACATGTACAACATATTACCTGCCATCTCAGGAAGAGGGGGGTTGAAAGAGGGAGGGAGAGAACATGGATTGCAAAATGTCAGAAAACAATTATTAAAAATTGTGTCTACATGAAATTAGGAAAAATATTTTTAGAAAGAAATAATGTAAAGTATTTTGCAAACCTTGAAGTGCTATATAATTCCTATTATTGTTGTTGTTATTATTATTATTATTTGCCTTGTAAAGCATCAGTCCCTTCAGAGACTCATGACTCTATGAGTAGGGATATGGGTAGGAGTAGATAGAGATGTGTATGGAGGAAATGATATAAATGTTCAGTTCTTCTCTTTTTTTTAGTTACTTTTAATAGTCATTCCTATAGTTATTTATTCCCTAAAGAATTATTTAACACTCATTTTATTTATTATTCCCCACATAAACCCCTTGAGGCAAGTCATTCATTTCTACCTCTATACTTTTGCTGGTGCTGTGTTCACCATTTAACATGTTCTCCCAGCCTCCAGCCATGCCCATTCTATTTATCATTCAGACTTCCAGAGCTGAAAAGGAACTTAGATATCATCTAGTTCCATCCTTTGCTTTTGCAGATGAAGAAACTAAGGCCCAAATGGATAATGTGGTCTTTTTCATAATGTCATTTTTAGTGGCTGAGGCAGGAGAAAAAATACAGGTCTCATAAATCTCATACTAGTGATTATTCTCTATCATATACTGTCTCCTCTACTTCTGTTTAAGACCCATTTCTTTCATGAATCTTCTCTTATCATAAATTAGCTCTCTCTCCCCTGAACTCTCTTTGTCTTAAAATATATTTCATATTTTGGTTCCTGGAAAAAGCATGATCTTTTATTGTCTTGCACTTGCAGTTCCCAGACTAGAATTTAAGCTCCCCTAGGAGCATGTCTTCGACTTTTTTTTGTTTCTACCCCACAGTAACTATCCCAAGTTGGGCATTCTCTAGCCCTCTAATAAGTATGCACTGAAAGGGTATCTAACAACATGCTACTCCTCTCTGTTCTTAAGAAAGGAATATTTTATAATATTACTCATCCATCCTTCATCCTCCTATGCACCACAAGCAACCCATGACTTTCTGTAGCACACTTTTTTAGTCTGTTGTATTGACTCTTTATTTGAAATCATCAATGCACTTTTCTCCTATAACTTTTTATCAGATTTTTTTTCTTTCTTCCCAGCTTCTTTCCAACCACCACTGGGCTTTGCTTCATTATTCCAACATTTAAATCTTGCAATTAACTTTAGTATTTTCAAAAGTTCTTGGGACAGGATCTTGAGGTCTGAAGAAACAGCAGACACTATATAAATCCAGAGAATAAACACCCACACTATGGATAAACACCTCCTCAACTATGGACTAGGTGTCAGGAGAACAAAATTTCTGGCAGAAGTGAGCCAATTCATCTAATATGGGCTCAAGGCATGAAGTCTGAATCCAAGCAATAATTCTTAAGTTGAAAAAATTTGAGTGGCTGCTTTGCAATCATCCCAAATGGTAACTGGCAGGCAACAAAGCTGCCATGCCTTGGAGTGAATGAGCCTTAACATCAGCACCCCTCACCCAACCTCAGAAACTGGAAAGTGAAGGGAAAAATGCACCCAGTCGGCCATTGACATGTGTGGCATTTGTGGAGATTGCCTGGGCCAACTGAATTAGTGTCAAATGAGTTAGTGTCAAGGAAAATGAAAAGCTGGATGGACATCCTGAACTTTTCAAGTTCAGTTTAGCTAGACCTCAAGAAGCATTCTTAAACTGCAGAGAGAAGAAGATTTTTTTTTCCGGAGTGGTCTTTTGGAAATCTATCTTTGGAAAAGAGACACTGGCAAGTATTGGCAAAATCTTCCTTTGAATAAATGTCGAATTTCTCCTCAATAGCTCCTTAGATTATATTTGGCTTCAATGGGGATGATAACTCTTGTCACTTTCTGTCTCTCTCTGGACAAGCTTGCAGAATATGGTACACCCATGGATGGAATAATTTACTAATAAAAAGTAGTGATTGGATTAATGTTGGATATGTGATCATTTAAATTACTATTGACTCAATAAAATTCTGTTTAACAACATTTAAGAGCTTATGATAATAATAAATAATTCACATTTATATAACACATAATCCAAAAAGCAATCATAGAAAAAACACCAGGTTTCCCAAAATAATTAACTTATTTGATCCTCACAATAACCTTTTGATGTAAGTACTTTTATTAACCTCATTTTACAGATGATGGGTCACACAGCTAGTAATATCTGAAGCATGACTGAAACCCTAGTCACAACATGGCCACCATTTCCAAACCATGACCCCTGAAATCCAGCAATCATCTCTTTGCCACCAAATCCTTGGATTCTGCCCCAGGGACCGTGAGCTCAGCTAAGTGAATTTTCACCTTATTTTGCCTGGAATCAGCCCTCCATCCCATCACCCTTTCCCAATTCATGCTACAATTCCCATCCTCTCTCCCCTTTCCAGCTCTAACTGATTTATTGTCTTCCCCCATTAAAGTATAAGCCCCTTGACGGCAAGCCATTCTTCTGTGCTTGTATTTGTATCCTTAGCACACAGAAAAAACTTGATAAATTCTCTACCTATCTATCTATGTATCCATTCACCCAAGTGCAAATGGCCACGAGCTCTATTTGGCACTAGAATTATATTATATGATTGCCCTAATTGCCACATGGATAAAAAATAGAAATTCAAATTGGCAGCAATAGTTCTGAAACCCTCAGGTTATAGGCTATAATATTCTAAAATAATTTGGGTTTTTTTTAAGTCAAATAAGGCATTTTTTCCCTAAGTAACGCAAGTTTCTGGTTTTATACAACACTGGATTATTGAGTTCCATTATTTCTGATACTCCTGCCTATTGTGTTCCATTAATCTACTTCTCCATTTTTTAACCAGTACCAAGTAGTTTTGATGACTATATATATATATATGTATATATAATATATAGTTTCAGAGATGAAAGAGCTATTTCTCCCTTTATCCCCAGCTTTTTAAAAAAATGAATGCCTCACATGCTAGAACTTTTGTTTCTTCAAATAAATCCATTTGACTGATTGATTGATTAAACCCAGGTCCCCTGACTTCATGGTATAGTATGCAATCATTTTATCAAAAGATATCCTGCATATACACGTAAGCATATATATGGATACATATGCAATATGTTTGGGGTTAAGAGAAGGAAGAAGATTATATAAAGAATTTCTAAAATAACCTAAAAGATTTACCAACAACTTTTACTTCCTTCTCAAAAGGTTTTTTTTCTTTTTTCTATCAGAGCTGAAATAAATGTAGTATAGTGGACTGTCTCATTATCCTTCTGGGTCTGTTCTTTTAACTGATAATCAGTATGTGAGAAGTAGTGGACAGGAAGTAGAAGAGAGATGCAGATCATTCTTGGATAGTGAAGGATTTTTTTTAAAGAATTGGCATTAAAGCCACATTTCAGGAACAATAAGGAAAAGAGTAATCAAAAGACTTTTTGCTGTGCCCATCTATGATTTTTAGTTGTTCTGACTTGTGAGATCCATATTGCTGAGAGGGGTTCAAGCTGCAACACAAAATTCCATGGTGCCCCCCAGAACTCTGAGAGAGGGGGCAGTGAGAAGCAGTTGGAATCCTGGTATAAAAAGGCACGTCACCCGGCTTGCAGGGTCTTGGGTCCTGGGTCCTGATCCTGATCTGGGTGCTGTCTTTGCTCTTGGATCCGAGCAGAGGGGTAATCTGTGTGGCTCTGAACTGAGCCATTCAGTCTCTGGTAGTCAAAGCTGTTTTATTTTTGTTAGACCTTCAAACAATACCACAGTCTACTTTAGTTTAGCTATTTAGGTTTAGAAGAAGAATATCTGGAGGCTTAGAGAGGAGATCAGCCATTCAAGATACATTTGCCCCCCTTTTTTCCCCAAAAGCTGCTAGCAGTCTGGCTATGCCCTCAGGGTCTGATCACCCAATTACAGTGTACTGATGAGGTCATGTCTCTGTTGGAGCCTGCTCACCCTTAACACCACATCTGTTCAGAGATTGCCCCTGAGAGCCCAGTTGAAACTTTGAATAAATGCTCAAGGTAAGCCTTAGTTACAGCAGTTCTTTGGCTTGTCTTCGAATTAGACAAGGGTCTGGGACTATAAACAAACACACCTCTGTTTGCCCAGCTAAGAAGGACAAACATCTCTCCCGGTGGGTGTGCAGAGTACTTATTCAGACTATTTCCCAGCCAGGCATGCAGCAGAAGGGAATCTGAAAAATAGAAAAGAGTTTTGCTTTTTAAATGGTTGCTTATAAGCCTGAATACATAGATTTCCTTCAAAACGGGGCAACGAGCATTGGTAGAGATGTTTTCTGAAAAGCTCAAAGATATAACTAGCACAGGACAGCTGCATTTCTTACCCTGTGGCACAGCCGCCCAGGCTGGGATGGGGCATGCTTCCACACACCACCGCATCTGGCTTCCTGACCAGACCAGCCAGCTTCCGTGCCCCTGAGGTTGTCACTTCTTGGGTCTCTGACTTTCTCACTTGTGTGAATTGCCCCCAGTGTTTTGCCAGTCTGGGGTCCCCAACTATGTGGAACATCCAAGATCGGTGCAGGATCATAGCAAAAAAGGCAATGCGCTCCTTTAGTGTATTCCTCCCATAGTATAAACCTGACCTTGCCCATTCAATCAATCACCAAGCATTTAATAAGCATCTACTATAACAGACACTATGCTGGGCACATCTTTCACTACCTTCATTTTCCATTGTGCTGCCTATGACCCTTCAAAATGATCATTCCAGAATTCTTCCTCCCACACTTCTTCCATCTTTTAGGATAAAGAAAAGCTGTGAATGAATCCCACCTCCGTTAACAGTTGTTTAACCAGCAGTATTAATAGCTTACTAAAGCTATGGGCAGCCAGGTGACAAAGGGGATAGAGTGTTGGTCCTGGAGACAAGAAGATCTGAGTTCAAATCCAGCCTCAGACAATTACTAACTGTGATCCTGTGCAAGTCACTCAATCCATTTGCCTAAAAAGTCCCTTCTGGATCATTGTTTTATTATTGGAAGAGGTGCTTGCAAAACTATGAGCAAGGGTTACCCAAGTTGGAGAGGGCGTAGAAAACCAAAAAACAAACAAGAAACAAAAACAAAAACAAAACAAAAACAGGTGATGCTCTGGAGAAGAAAATGGCAAGCCCCTCCAGTATCTTTGGCAAGAAAACCCTAAATGGGGTCAGGAAGAGTCAGATATGATGGAAGGATTGAACATTCATATCTAGGTTTCTTCTGAGCAAGTTGTTTAATTCCTTATAGCTTGAGTTTCCTAAATGGTAACTCCTCCTTTAAAAACCCTGGCTTCCCAGGGCATTTCTCTCATCATGACCTCTGGCTCCACTATACTTCAGCCAGGTAGAAGAGTGATCAGACCTTCTACCTCGCATCCTCCCTCCACCCTTGCACATAAATATTCATCCCAGTTTGCCCCTGGTCCCAGAATGCCTACTAATAGCTCTGGAAATGTTACTTTCTCAGGAATATATATAGGTATATTTAAAAGATGCAGGCAAGCAGCAACATGACTGCTCTTTACATAAACAGAATAGGTTGACCAACTTTATAGCGTAATTTCAGCATTGTACCTGAAGGCTTACTTGCTGGTTGCCAAGTCCTCTCCGTTCTTCCATCTGCCCTCTTCCCTCCATCCATGTAACCACTACCCAGCATCTCTTGCCTAGACTATTTTATCAGCCTTCTAATTGCTCTCCTTGCCTCCAGGATCTTATCCCTTTCCAACTTGTCTTTCATAGACCCGCAAATTGAGATTATAAAAATCTCCATAAAACTATAAAAGTGATTGGTCAGATCATATCGCTCTGTTCCATATTGTCTCCAGGATAAAATAAACAATCTTCTACTTAGCATTTTAAAGGCTTTCACAATCTACCTCCAATCTACCTTTCTAAATAGTTCACATTACTCCCCATCATACATTGTCTGTTCCAATCAGACTGACCTTCTTGCTACTACTTGTACCTGACATAACATCTCTGGGCTTTTGCACAAGCCATGCCCCATCCCTGGAATGCTCTTTCTCCCTTCACTCCTGCCTCCCAGAATCCCCAACTTCCTTTCCGAGACCCAATTCAAGTGTTAGCTCCTCCAAAATGCCTTTCCCGATCACTTCCTCCATTCATCAGTACTTCCTTCTCAACATCTGCTCCCCAATTATTTATTTATATATATATATATATATATCTTATTTTTACTTATCTGTACATTTTATTTCCCCATCCACAAGTGAGTGTATGCTTCCCCAAGGCAGATCACATGCACCCAGAATAGTGTCTCACATATAGAAAGTCTTTAATAATCAATAATCAATTGTTTTTTGGTCATGTCCAACTCTTCGTAACCCCATTTGGAATTTTCTTGGCAGAGATACTGTAGTGATTTGCCATTTCCTTTTCCAGTTTGTGTTATAGATGAAGAAACTGAGGTAAACAAAATTAAGTGATTTGCCCAGGGTCACACAGCTAGGAAGTGTCTGAGGCCATACTCCCAGCACTCTATCCACTATTAACAAATGCTGCCCCTGATAATAAATTCTTTTTGAATAAATGAAGTAATAAAAATTCATAACTAGAGTTTTATTCCGTTGGCTTAAACCAGAGGGGTTAGGTTTGTGGTTTTTTTTGAGGAGGGGGATTAAAAATTAATAATTCTAGGAGAGATAACAAGTCACTTCAGTGTCCTTTCCTAAGATTAGGTTTCGACAAATCGAGCATGAGAGCACTGAATTTGGGACCTAAAAGGGGGGAAATCCCCCAAATGGTGAAGGTTCAGAGAAAGGAGAATGGGGGTGAGAAAGATGAACTGATTTCCTTGCATTGACCCCAAATGGTGCTGAATAGGAGCCAAACATACAAGCTTAACTTTGGCCACACTCAGTAAGCTGAGAAGACACAAAATCAAACCTCACAGAGGAAAACAACAATGTTTTCCCTGTGCCTTCCTCTGAGATGCTGCAAAGACTGAGAAATACAAAGTACAGCTGTTTTTTTTTAATATTTTCCCTCTAACCTCTGCGTCTAAAATAAAAAAAATAAATAAAAAGGCCCCACCTGACTGACTAGCCAGGCTAAAGGATTACCTTCAAACAAGCCTTCTCGCTCCAAGGCAGCTCTGGGAAATTCTTCCATATTCTAATGCTGAGCTGGAAATGGATGAGAAAATATTTGACTGATTTAGGTTAATTTTATCTGTCCAGCACTTAGTAAAAAGTGCCCAGATTAATCCCAACCATTGCTGAACTGAGTAGGACTACTTTATCCTTCAGAATTTTTAAAAATTTTTGTGTGTCATGGACCTTTTTGGAAGACCCATGAAGCCTATGGTCCTCCTCATAATAAATGCAGAATGTCTCTCTCGATTTCTATTTATTTTAAATATTTCACAATGGCTATGTGAGGATTAAAATATTATGTATGAAATTGTCATTTTAAGAACTATCTCTGAAATGAATGGAAACAAAGAGGTAGAAATAAAAACTATATGTAAATGCACATACAAAAATAAAATAAATAGGCTTATTGTTGTTGTGCAGTTGTTTCAGTCACATCTGAAACTTCAAAACCCTATTTGGGATTTTCTTGGAAAAAATACCAATGGTTTGCCATTTACTTCTCCAGCTCATTTGATAGATGAGGAACTGAGGCAAACAGTTAAGTGGCTTGCCCAGAGTCACATAGCTAATAAGTATCTGAGATGTGATAATTAGATTAAGTCTACACTGCCCATCTTTAGATTTAGTCACCAAAGGTGAAGAGCATCTTGCAATTCTGGGAGGTCCTAACCCATGTGTGCTATAGTGAGTAACCAATCAGAATTGAGTCACCGGCCCCCACGCTTTCTATGAGAAAGTGTCTATTGTGATTGGACACGCAGGCACTAAGGGAAGGCACTGGAAGTGACATATATGTGAACCCTTCCAAAGAGGAGTGAGTGAGGCTACGACTGGTGTGGTGAAGGAGACCCGAGGGAGCTTCGTTGGTTTGTGACCGAGACTGTTCCATGTGGTGAGTTTAAAGACTGAATCTTCCTGAACTTCTATTGGGAAACTTCCTTTTATAGACTCTGTGAATGAAGTTTGCTCCATTCACCTCCGGGCCTCAGGCCCTTTAGTCCTCGGCTGAGGGTTAAGATATACCTGGACTAATCAGTGAGATAGATTCTTAATGTCTTTCTCTCTCTCTTCTCTCATGTAAATAAATTTACATAAAAGTCAATTTTGATTTGAGATTATTCTTAATTAAGGATTGATAATAGTTCAGTCCTCTGGCAACCACCTTTAATATAATGAACTCTTAAAACCCCTTTTTCTCCCTTACAGAGACCAGATTTAAACTCTTGACTCAAGCCCTGGCACTCTGTCCACTGAGACAATCATATTGAAATACAGTTATCAGAGTATTTTTTTTTTAAGTTTGTGGACCCCGGGTTGAGAAGATCTGTTTAATAAGGTTAATGTTTTAAGTGACATTTGTAATATATGGAATGTACAAAGTGTACACCAAGTTCTTCAGGAAAGAAAAAAAAGCTGAACAAATAAGAGTTCCGCAGTTTCCAGGTTGTTTAATCAGTTGACTCTGCTGAAGAAAAGACAGGTAGGGAAGTTCACCAAGAAACAATTCACTTTAAGAAGGTCCAAAGGAAAAAGAAATTTGATTCAAGAAACAAAATGGATTGGGAACCAAAAAAATGCATTAGATATATCTATTAATGAATATATGATGATATTATTAGTGGAACTGTGAATTTGGTTCAGATATTCTGGAAACCATTGTGGAATTATACAAGAAAGGAATTAAAACTTCCATATATTTATATGTAAATACTGTACATATAATATTGACCTACAGTTATTAAAGTATTTTTAAAAAACAAGTTTATGGACACCAGTTTAAGAACCTCTGCTTCACCTCTTCCTTATAAAGTTAATATATATACATATGCTATATATATATATATATATATATACACATACATATACAGATTTATACACGTATATGTGTATGTGTGTGTGTATATAGATAGACACACTGAACTTAGGATTTTTCCTTCTCAAATACTCCCTTCTTCCTAATTTCTGTATTACTGTCCAGAGCGGCACATCTAATTTATCCAGGCTTCCAATTTTGATTCCTTATAATCTCACGCCCATACCAATTAGTTGTCCAATCCGTCCATTTCTACCTTCCTAATATTTCTCAAATATAACATCTTCTCTCCTCTGAGACTGCAACCACTCTGATACAAACCCTCATACTTCATATCTAGACTATTACAATTGATAACTTACTGGTCTCCTTGTCTCAAAACCATCTTCACTTTAATCCATCCTCTATTCAGTTGTCAAACTGATCTTCCCAAAATGCAAGTTGGATCCTATTACACTCCCAGACCCCATTCAATAAACTCCAGTGGATCCTTCTTATCTTCATGTTGAAATATAAACCCTCCATTGGTCTTTTGAAGCCCTTTTTAGCTAGATTCCTATCTTTCCAGTCTTCTGACACCCTACTCCCATCTATATACTCTGTGATCCAGTAACACTGTCCTTCTTGCTATTCCTCACACACAAAATTCCATGTCTTGACTAAGCATTTTCTCTGACTCTTTCCCAATGTCTAGAATTCTCTCCTTCTTCATCTCCTTCGCCTCCTGATCCCCTGGCTTCCTTTCTTCTCAGCTAAACTCCCACCTTGTCTAAAAAGCCTTTCCTCATCCTCCTTAACCTTAGTGCCTTTCCTCTGAGACTATCTCCAACTTATCCAATATATATCTTGTTTATACTAGTTCTTTGCCTATCTCTTCCATTAGACTTTTCTTGTGTACTCCTTAAGAGTAGGGACTTTTATTTGCCTTTCTTTCTTTATCTTCAGCCCTTAGCACAGTATCTATGCAAAGTAAATGCTTAATAAAATGCTAGTTAAGGAATTTACCTTCAACTCAGAGTTCCTATTGCTAAACACATACATCAAAGATGTCAAAGATAAAAAGAATGATCCCATGAGCACGAAAACATTTATAGCAACACATTTATTTCAGGATTGTGCCAGATCATTGTATTGCTGAGAATAGCCAAGTTTTCACAGTTAATCATTATCCAATATTGCTGTTATCGTGTACAATGTTCTCCCAGTTGTGCTTTTTTGCTTTGCATCAGTTCCTACAGATCTTTCCAACTTTTTCTGAAGTCATTTTGCTTATCACTTCTTATAGCACAATAGTATTCCATCACCAACATGTACCACAATTTGTTCATTTGTTCCTCAATTGATGGACATCCCCTCAATTTCCAATTCTTTGCCACTACAGAAAGAGCTACTATAAATATCTTTGCACAAGTGGGTCCTTACTCCTTTTTTATTATCTTTTTGGACACAGACTCAGTAGTGGTATTACAGGATCAAAGGGTACATATAATTTTATAGCCCTTTGGGCATAGAAAAGAACTCATATCAACCTTCTAGGCTTCAGTCTCCTCATCTGCAAATGAGGGGTCTGAATGAGTTGATCTCTAAAGTCTCTGCCAGCTCTGGCATTCGAACTTATGAATTCTAAGAATCACTATGAAAACATACTTAGAATTTGTAAGGAATTTAACGTCTGTTTAGCAGATGTCTACTCAGTGTGTTTCCTCAACAAATTTGTAGTGTGATAAAGCAAGAGTTCCAATAGCCTGATCAGAAAAAGAGAACCCTTTTGGCACAGTTCTTCAGTTCTTAATCTCTCTGAGTCCTGGGAGCATTAATCTCCCCCAAACCCTACCTCTTAGTTCATGATATTGGTACCTATTTTTTATGACATCAATATATAAATAGATCTTGTATAGTCATTGGGAATCAAGTTAAAGTAAACCAGGAATCAGCTTCATTCCAGGACTCCTTTACAGCTGCAGAGCCCAGTCCTTAACAGGGGAGGAAGGTTTAGACTGACACACAAAATTCAGAGTTCTCAGTTGCTCACTGGATAACTCAATTGGTCCTTCTCCATCACAACGGCATTCTGCTTCCATGCAATCTGGTCTAATTTCCCTCCCATCTCAGCCTCCTGACCATCACCTCCCTAAAAACTCAACCAAGGTTACTGACATTATTAGCCCCAAATCTCTTGAACTCCCTGAATCAGAATACATGAACTTGTAAATAACTGTTTTGTACAGTTTGCAAGCAACTAGAATGAAATTATCAATCTACATTGCATCCAAACAAATGATGAATAGTCACCAGCTCCCAGTCACTTTCTACCTTTTTCTGCTTCTGTTTCTTTAAAGATAATACTCTACCCCTCCACTTATTGAATGTCTATCCAAATTTTGTTTTTATTTTCACTGATCTCTTTTGATTTAATATCACTTTTTATGATTTTCAAGTCTCTCACTCTCACTCTAAGTCTAATGTATTATACTATCTGTTATAAAAATTATAATTTTATATACAATATTATAATAGTATATATTATACTACTATCTACTATGTCATGAAATGGAATTAAGAATTGATATTGGAAGGAAAAATACTTATACAAAAATATTTATAACCACATCTTTATAGTGGCAAAAAACTGGAAAAGGAAGGGGTGCCCATCGTTTGGGGAATGGCTGGACAAATTGTGGTATCTGTTAGAGATGCAATACTATTGTGCTGAAAGAAATGATGAACTGTAGAAATTCCATGTGAACTGGAAAGACCTCCAGGAATTGATGAAGAGCGAAAGGAGCAAAACTAGGAGAACATTGTTCATGGAAAATGAAACATGCTACTATCAGCAATGCAATGATCCAGGACAATTCTGAGGGACTTATGGAGAAAGAACTATGGGAGTAGAAATGCAGAAGAAAAACATATGATCGATCACGTGGTTTGATGGGGATATGATTGGGGTTTGGGGCTTTAAAAGATCACTCCATTGCAAATATGAATAATATAGAAATGGGTTTTAAACAATGATACATACCCATTGAAATTGCTTGTCAGCTCTGGGAGAGGGGAGGGAAGAGGAATGGGAAAAATCATGAATCATGTAACCATGGAATATTCTAAATAAATAAATTCAAAATTAAAATAAATTGACCAAAAAAAGAAGAAGAAAGAATTGATATTGAGCTACCTATATGGATCATTGGATAAAGCTCCAGGCCTAGAGAAGGGAGATACAGGTTCAAATCTGACCCCAGACACTTCATAGCTGTGTGACCCTGGGCAAGTCACTTAACCCAATTTCTTAGTCCTTACCATTTTTCTGCCTTGAAACTTATTCTTAGTGTTGATCCTAAGACAGAAGGAAAGGGTTTAAATTGAAAAAAACAACAATAAATGGATGTCATTAAGACCTATTTGGGGGGGAAGGAATGAAAAAAATTGAGTTTGGAGTCTTAAACAAGCTAGTTTGGAAAAAAAAAAGGGAAATTGTCAATTTTCTTAAGTCCTGTTGATCTAGAAAGGATCTATCCCTTTTGTTCTATGATTATTCATTAATAACCTGGACCTAGTAGAAGAAGACAATCTATGTTTTATCTATACTTATCCTTATATAAGAATCTTACAGGTCCTTAAAACTAGCAAGCATTCAATAAGTAGCTTATGGATAGAGTAGAATTATCAAATGCTACGCCTGGAGTCAAAAGACCTGGGTTTGACTCATGTCTCGGATGCTGACTAGCTAGGTTACCCAGGTAAGTCAGACCCTCTCCAAGCCTCAGCTTCCTCCTCTATTAAATGAGAATAACAAAACCCTCTATTTGAGAGGGTTTGGGGAAGATTAAATATAATCATGTATTTAAAGCACATTGCAAGGTTTAAATTGTTGTATAAATAGGGACTATTATTATTATTATCGCCCCTTTTTTACATGAAGCTATTCCCCATTCTACTGCTAGAGTTTGCATTCCCAACTATCTTATTTAATTCCTTTATATTTATTTTGCCTTTATTATGTATATACTTATATACTTATTTATTTACAGTTTTGTCTCCCTCAATAGAGTAAAAAGGCGCCTCTTCCTGACTTCATGTCTGTCCTCACACTAGTTGTATGACCCTGTACAAGTCATTTAACCCTGTTTGCCTCAGTTTCTTCATCTGTCAAATGATCTGGAGAAGGAAATGGCAAGCCACTCATGTGTCTTTGACAAGAAAACCTCAAATGGGGTCACAAAGAATCAGATGTGACTGAAATAACAACAAAAACAAAACTCCCTCTGTAAGATGCAAATTCCTTAGAGTAGGAATTGTTTTTTTTTTTTATTTGTATCCCCAGTACCTAACTTTGTCAGTATATCATAGGCAATTAAATGCTTAGTGATTGGTTGTTATGCTTTACATAGAGAAGCCACTATATCTCCTTCTACATAGTTTACATAGAGAAGCCACTATATCTCCAAACTCTCCTCCGCTTCCCTATTCATCAAGCTAGTCTTCTGACTAATTAAAAATTTAAGGGGCTGGACTAGGTGTTCTCTAAGGTCCCTTTTGGTTGTCTCCATCTCTGGAGGCAGAATGATAAACTGGAATGGGCACTGAATGTAGATTTAGAGGCCATGGTTTCAGACACAGCTTTGCCACTGTTCTTTATGTGGATGATTTTGAGCAAGCTTCTTATGTCTCTGAGTTTTAGTCTTCTTCTCTGTAAAATGAGGAGATTTGAAGGTAAATTACTTTTAAGGTCTTAAGGCACAGTGGATAGACTGCTGGGCTTGAAGTCAGGAATATATTCCCGAGTTCTAATCTGGCCTCAGACACTTACTAGCTATGTAAGTCACAACCCTATTTTTCCTCTGCTTCTTTTTCTGGAAGATGAGTTGGAGAAGGAAATGGCAAACCACCCCAATATCTTTGACAAGGAAATCTAAAATGGGGTTAGGAAAAGTTGAACACGATTGAAAGCTACTGAACGACAGACAAAATAATCTCTCTTCTAGCTGTTCCATTCTGGTATTTGCCACTCTATAACTGGGTAAAGCTCTTATGCTTCTATTCTTGAACTGATGAAGCAATAATAAGCTCTTTTTGCTCACAGCCTCCCTTAGCAGGGTGCTGAAGAAAAATATTATACTCTTTTAGGGTCATTTAAACCTCTGCAGATAGGGAAATAGAAGATTTTCTACTTTGACTAGTCACCTCCATGCCTCCTATCACAGTGAAATAGTCTCTCTCTCTCTCTCTCTCTCTCTCTCTCTCTCTCTCTCTCTCTCTCTCTCTCTCT
>NC_058132.1:236384397-236471097 GCF_016433145.1 Gracilinanus agilis | reverse complement strand
TCTCTCTCTCTCTCTCTCTCTCTCTCTCTCTCCCCCCACCCCCTCCTCCCCTCTCTCAAACCATAGATGGCAGTACAATACAACCTGGCATCCCTGAGAGGTTTACCATGTTTCAGGCCATAGATGGTGCTAGAGAGTAATAAGTGGGATAGGTCTGTTCACAGAAGTAGGATCCACCATTTCTTCATTTAGCAAATTGCAGAAGAGCTCTCTCAGCCAATAAGGATATCAAATAGCAACTTTTCCAAATAGCAAGCTTCCAACAAACCAGCTAAAAATTGGGATGTTTGAGGAGATTTGGTTAGCCTTCTATGTCTTATCTCAAGCATCTTTGTGGATTCTTCCTGCGTTCATTTTACACTCTTGACTTCTCTTCTGTCTCTTCCTACAATTTCTTCAGTTGACTTCTCCATAATTTTAGTTCCTCAAATCAGAACTTCCTGGTGGTCAGTGACTAAGTCATCCCTCATAAGATAAAACACAAGAAATCTACTCTTTCTCAAGTATGAATCCAATATTTTAATATAATTTCCTCATTTATGGCGGGGGGAGGGTGGTAATGAATGCTATTTAGTTTGGACCCCATAGGTTATGTATGTCCCTGTGGGTGTCTAGATGTGGCTCAAAGGGAAGATAAAGAACAAGAAGAATAGATATCCTGCATTTCTTCTCTGCACCCTTCTCCAAGGGAGACTTTTGATTCCTTCAAAGAAGAGAACCAGAGATGGATTGGGGCAGGAGACTGGCCACTCTACTTTTCTCACAGAGAGAGAGGGGGTCCAGGCCAGAATTTCATGCATCTGCTCTTTTAAATATTAGTCGTGTAGGGGAATTCGTTTTTCAAATTCAATATAAGCTCCTGATCACTATTTCTTAATGGGAAGGAGTGTTCCAAGCTATATACCCAAGGTTTGACTTCCCACCTTATGCCAATTCCACAATGAACACACATAGCAAATAGCAAATAAACAAGTTAGAGCAAATCAGAGAAAGTACATAAGAATATATTCCAGACAACAGATTAAAGGAGCTTTCTCACTAGGAATGAGGTAAGTCAGCTCAGCTGGGAGAAAGAGTTCCAAAACTCACCCAGGGAAAATGCCCCAAAGTCTCTGTGGTAGCAAGCTAACATAATAGAGGCTGTCATTTTCTCTGTGTTACTTTCATCCCAGCATCTTTCTCCCATCCTGTGCCTAAAGAAAAGCCGGTATCACATAGCTCTCTCAATGCTACAGCCCAAGAACCCAGGAGCTCTCCTCTCCTCTGCTCACCAACTGCCCCCTCACACAGGCCCAGGACAGAGAATAATCAGTCTCCACCATTGAGGAGAGAGTCCCATTGGCCCTTTTAGCCAAGGGTTACATTATATTTATAATTTTGTCAGTTGTAACCTTTAAAAGTTATGATCTTTAAACTCTAAAGATAATCAAACATCAGTGTAACAAACTGATGGACCACAGTGCCCTAAAGGACCATTGCTTCAATGTGTCACCCAAATCCTCTAAATACATTTATCTGAGGAGCAGTTCTCTATGTGGTCTTTAGAAAGTGTTACGAATAAAATGGACATAGATGGATATATCCAAAAGTATTAATATTTTATTTAAAGTCATGTTGGTAAAATAAAGAAGACCACACACCTGCTAAGATCTAATTCAAATCACCCACCATACCTTCTGCCCACCTGGCTGCCTGGTACCAAAGAGACCTCCCCCAATGACCTCAGGAGTCTTATACTGTTCTACATAATCACACTTCCTGTCTACCTGCATTACAAGAGGAATCATGGGAAATGTAGTTTCCAAGTCCCCTAAACATCCACAGGAAGTTTATTTCATATATCTAAATATTTAAGGCTCAAATGAACCCCAAAGAACCCCCAAAAGAACCCCCAAAATTCCAAAAAGCATAAAAGACTGAGCTTCTTCATAAATTGATTTTAACATTGTTCCTTTCCCAAAATGTTTTCTTTTTTCTACCTCTTTCAGCAGCCAAACTGACTACCAATGAAATGGAAAGTAGGAAAGGGAAGAAGCATTTATTAAACACCTACCCATGTGCCAGAACTATGTTAAGCACTCTGCATATATTATCTCATTTGATCTTCACAACTTTGTGAAGCATGGGTAATTTTATCCCCTTTTTACAATTGAGGAAACTGAGGCAGACAGAGGGGTTTTGTTTTTATTTTTTATTTAAAAGTGGCAGCTTGTATCTAAGGGCAGCTTTGAACTCGTCTTCCCAACTCCAGACCTAGTACTCTATCACTTTGCCACCTAGCTACCTGAGTAATGCTTTGCACTACAAGTATGTTTCCCCAAAAAGATGTATTGTGGGAGACAGTAGAGAGTTTGGAAACTAAAAAAATAAATTATATTAGATTATTTTATGCGTCAAAAAATGAATTCTTTTCTATGCCCACAGGGCTATAAAATTATACATACCTTTTGATCCTGTAATACCACTACTGGATCTGTATCCCAAAGAGATCATAAAAGGAGGGAAAGGATTTGTACGAAAATATTTATATTAGCCCTTTTTGTGGTGGCAAAAAAGTGGAAATTGAGGGAATATCTATCAATTGGGGAATGGCTGAACAAATTGTGATTTAAGTTGGTGATCAAACACTATTGTGCTAGAAGAAATGATTAACAGGATGATTTCAGAAAAAAGCTAGAAAAAAACTACATGAACTGATGCAGAGTGAAATAAGCAGAACTAGAAGAACATCATACACAGTAACAGCAATATTATGGAATGATCAACTGTGAAAGACTTAGCTACTCTCAGCAATACAATGATCCAGGATAATTCTGAGGAGGTTATGACAAAGAATAGCATTCAACTCCAAGGAAAGAACTATTGAAGTCAGATGCAAATCAAAGCATACTATCTTCCACATTGGTTAATTTATTGACTTATTTGGGGGGTTTTGGTTTTATATGAGTATTCTCTTACAACAATGATCAATATGGAAATATGTCTTACATAATACAGATCAAATTACTTACCATCACTAAGAGGGGGGAGGGAAGGGACAGAGGAAGACAATATGGATCTTATATTTTGGAAAACATATGCAGACAATTGTTATTGCATGTAATTAGAAAAATAAAGTATCTTTGAATTTTAAAAAATGAATTCTTATACAACTTTGCACAATATAGAGTGAAATAGGAAATCAAAACTAACTAGACTTTTTTAACTGATATCTAAATAGTACTTTATGGTTTAAAGAGAGTTTTCCTCACCACAAAATTCTAAAGATAGTAAAAGTATTATACCCATTTTACAGATAAGGAACCTGATCCTCAGAGAGATAAAGATTTTTTTCTTTTGGTCATAGAACTTATAATTATTAGAGCCAAGACTCAAACCTAGACTTTCTAAGACTGCCTCTTATGGTACTCTTTCTACATATATGTTATTCATATTACTGATCTTAGTTGACTTTTCACTTGTTCTTTTCACTGCTGATTGCAGTTGCCAGGAAAGTATGAGTACAAAAAAGACATTTTGTAACAAAGTCAGGAGAAGGAGAATGCATATCTGAATTTGTTTAGATGGGTATTCTGACTCCTTATAAGTAGTTTTAGCTTCAAAGTTTAAGCATATAATATACTACTACATGTTTAATTTGTAACTATTTTGTTGGTATAAATCAATGATTTGTCAGTGTGTGAATTAGCAAAAAACATCTAAAAACAACAAAAAACAATACTACCTAGTTATCTATAATAATAGATAATAATAATAATAATATTGTGCAAATAATAATGTGCAAATGAAAAAGTTTTCTAAATGCTTGTTGAATAAATTCAATGTATAAGAAAAAGTGCACAGCCTAAAGAAAAATCCAATGGGGAGAAATTTCCATCAAATGCATCTTCTATGTAATATGGATCTCACAGTCAAAAGTAAGAAATCAGTGGGTAGCACTGGGCGAAATACACCTCTGTGTGATTTTTTAAATTAATTTTTATTGCTTATTGTTTTTACAGTCCCAAATTTCCCCATCTTTGCCTTCTTTCTCTCTCCCAAGAGCTATCTCATACAACAAATAATATTTTAAAAGAAAAAAAGGAAGTTAAAATAGGCAAAAACCAAACAAGACATTGAAAAAAATTTGAATATCTATGCAATGTTCCAAATCCATGTCAATCTGTTTTTAATTGGGCCCACGTGGATTCTTTACCACCTTGAATTTTACAGTAAAGTAACACAGGGGGAAATTGGCCATGTTTTGCCAATTTTCTCCTCATTTGAGTAGGAAGCCAGGAAAAAGGATAGAATGTCATATGGTTTCCTATTAAACCTGTAACATAGCCAAATTCAGGCAGCCTGAATTTTTTTAAGTATATAAAGCCTTGACATTACTTAAGTCAAAACATCTTGCAGTTCATCAAAATTTAGTCTCTTCTGGAAATGAAATTTATCTCAAACCCAGAGGCATATTGCTCAAAAATAGAATTCTCTCGAAGAGCTCTTAGAAAAGTTTTTTTAGTATATGCTTCTGGGCACAGTTGTCATACACCCAGTTTCTTAGTTGAAAACAGAGTTGAGATTTATTATTTTTTTATGAGAAAATTCTTATTCTTAGTGAATAGAATACTGAACTTAGAGTCAATAAGACCTGGATTCAAATCCTGCCATTGCTAGTCATGTATCTTCAGATAAGGCTTTGATCTCATCTTGCCTCAGTTTTTTCATCATTACAATGGAGATAATACAGTAGGACCTAATTTTATGTGACCACTACCTTCCAAGCTCCTTCATGTAAGTTGAAAATCACACATGATAACAAACCCCATTATTTAATAAGTATTCCTTATATGAACATATCAATGCACTTTATGACTTTTCTTGGGCTTATCAGAGCTACTAGCATCACTACTTGTACTCTGGGGCCATTATTAATAACTAAATAGTATTAATGAAACAAAGAGAATTACTGTTCTGCCACAGACACGACCAGTTACAAGCAGGAACTCCAGATGAGGGAGTTAATGTTTAGCAGAAAGCATTATAATGACTCACACACATGTTTCAGAGTAAGAATGAGTGTGATTGTGAAATTACACTGCTTAGGAAAGTGGTGTGGATTTTAAAGCATAATTAGTTTTTTTTTATTTTACGTATTTTTCTGCCTTAATTTTTCAATTTCCATTTGCATATACCTGAATTCATGCATATCAAACTCATGTATAAAATGAGATCCTACTATAATAGCTTTAGCACTTCACCTCATTTACTATTTATGAGAATCAAGGGATATTTTAAATATATAAAGCATTTTTCAAATCTTAAATCATTATAAATGTTAATATTTTCAGGGAGAATTATATATTACTAATTGTATAAAAATAAATAGTACTACTATTTATGTAAAAATAAATTTCATTTTTAATTACTTATTCACCAGAATATCCTCAATTACATATGATAGCAAACACTGCTCCAGCATCACCAATAAAGTTTAAGATTTTTCAGTCAAAAGGCAATCAACCAAGTTGGGAAGTTATCAGGCATTTATCTTGAGATTCTGAAAAATTAACTTAATACATTCATCCCTAAATCTTATGTTTTATATCATATATAGAAATAAACACATATTACTGGATAATGAAATGAAAATCATACAATTATTTTTATTTACGTGATAATAGCTAATTTCATATTTATATTGAACTCGAATTTTGGCCTATATCTATGACTGAATTCCCAGTGTTGAAAGTCTCTTCACTAATACAGTTTTGTAATTAATCTGTATTTTATAGTCTTGGAGAGTTCCTGGGGCACTAAGAGATTGTGCTATTTGTCCTTAGTCATACAGCTGGTGGGAAACAGAGAGGCAGGGTTTGAACTCAGTTGTTAAAGACTGCAAAGTTGGCTTTCTATCTACTAAGCCAAATTATCTCTCAATATATTTTATCTCTTTAAAATAAGCAAAATATCATCAAGGAACAAAAAGTGGCATGTGAAAGAGGGTGTTACCATCAAAAGATCATCTATTTGAAGCTGAACATGACCTTATAAACTATCTAGTACAATGCCCTAATTTTAAAGATGAGGAAACTGAGGTCCAGAAAAATTTCACCCATGATCACACAGGCAATAAGTTTTAATATTATGATGGAGGAAAAAATATCAGGATCTGATTAAGGAATATGAGCTATACTTGTGATTTCATTGATGTAAGGAACTCCTGGTATGTTTGTGCTTTCTAATCTCAGATTGCTACCGGGGGCACTAAAAAAGTTAAGTGATTTACCAGTGGTCAGAGTGAACATAAACCACACTTGGGACTTGAACCTAGGTCTTCTTGACTCAAAAGCTGGTCACAGTGCCAGATTAACTCTCCGAATGTAATTATATTCTTCTAAATTGTTTTTTTTTTAAACCCTTAACTTCTGTGTATTGGCTCCTAGGTAGAAGAGTGGTAAGGGTGAGCAATGGGGATCAAGTGACTTGCCCAGTATAATAAGGGAATTATCAGTATGTAATAAGGGGATTAGGATATAAGTAGTAGCTGATTGGAATAGGGAATAAGGCAAGGCAAGGGACCAAAGGCTGGAGGCAATCAAAGGAATAGGCTAGGTAGTAGGGAAATTAAGGCAGAGGTATGGTTGGAATTGAAGATAGGCACTGTGGATAGGGTTTTGTGAATACCTAAGGCAATAAAATGGATGAGGAAAGTACAATGGTGAAGGTTGGTAGCTAAGGTGATAGTAGAAGTAAGGGAAAGTCTGAGTTCAGGGAATATAAACACTGAGGTATAAAGAGTTGCAAGGGAGAGGATGAGTTAATCCAAGGCAGGCAACAGCAGCAGGGAACCACAGACTGCATACTCAGGCTAGAGACAAACACGGAAGGGAAACAGACTGAGCCCTTCAAGTAAAAGGACACTTTTACAAAGAAAAGGACTTGAGGAAATATTGAAGTTACACTTCCTCCAAAATGGATACCTTGAGTTTCCCTCAAACTCCAGAGAGTATGTTATTCCTCTCTCTCCTCCTCCCTCTCTTATTAATCAACTAATGAAGTAGCCAAAGGGTTTTCATTAAAGACCTACGGGGTTTATTGATTTCTAGGGTTGAATGGAAAGGACAGAGGATATTAGGTAACCCTAACAGCCGCCTAGAGAAAGCTTCAGGTGGGGAAAGAGAGACAGGAAAGTGAGTCTGAGAAAGGGACCTGCCTTAACTCAGCTCTGAAAGAGTTTGTAGCAAAAGGAGTAGGAAAGTTGGATACAATGATTCAATAGGTAAGTTTGTAACAAGGGTAAGCCCTATTTGACTAAACTATTAAGATTTGAAACTAACACTCAAATCTACTCTCCTTTCAAAACTTCTCAGACATTCAGGTAGGGAAAATGAAGATAGGAATAAGGTAGGCTAGGGAGATTCAAAGGAATTAGCTAAATTAACAATTTTTAAAGGAAAAGCTGCAAAATATAGGCCAGGTTTCAATCCAAAGAAGGAGTTCAGATTGACCCTGATACTCTCCATGAGTTTCCCTGGGCCAGCTGAACTTCCCAAGATTCTAAACCCCTTATTAACTGACAGAAGAACTCTGCAGCAAAAGCCTGCAAAGCTGTTATGCACCCTCTCTGCACCACACCAGGGTCACACAGCTGGGAAGTGTCTGAGGCTGGCTTTGAACCTAGGACCTCCCATCTCTAGGCCTGACTCTCAATCCACTGAGCTACCCAGCTGCCCCCTTCTAAGTTGTTTTGATAAAGGAATTTTGTTCCTCATGACTGATTTCCTATCTCACTTCCACAGAAGCTGTTCCAAACCTTCTTTTTTCTCAAAACCTCCACAGCTGCCCTTCACCCACTTCTCTTAGCTGAAGACTTGCCCCTTAACTAAAGCAAATTTTTTAATTAACCTTTTTGCTGTGAGCTTTCTTCTCCCATTCATTTCATCTAGAAACCCCTTGATATCTCCTACTCTTTGTCCCTTTCCCCTAGTCTCTGATAAAGAGATGAATCTTCTCTTTTTTAGCTAAATTCCTTTGATTTCTGACCTCAGAGTTCAACTGGAACCGCTTTCTTAAAAGCTACTAATGATCTTATACTCTTTTCTCAGTTCTAGTCCTTCTTGACTTCTCTGCTATATTTGACATTATGGACCACTCTCTCCTCCTGCAAACTCCCTCCTCTAGCAGATTTCATGGCACTCTTCCTTGCTGGTTCCACTCCTTTTTGTATGACTATTCCTTCTCAATCTCTTCTGCTTGCTCATCATTCATATCATGCCTCAACTGTGAATTTTCCTCTAGTCCTGCCCTAGATCTTCTCTTCTTCACCTCACATTCAATCTTTTCAGATCACATAGGTTTGGCTCTCATCTCTATGTAGATGACTCCCAGCTCTAGTCTTTCCCTTGAGCTTGAGTCTTGTTGCCTTATCTAGTGACATTTCAGATTAGATGGAATTGAGATATTTCAACTAAATATTCCTAAAACTGAACTAATTATCTTTTCACCTTCTATACCACCCTGTTTCTGTCTAAAGCACTACCATCCTTTCAGACTCCCAGGTTCCTAACCTTAGTATGATCATTAGACTCCTCATTCCCCTTCAATCAACATATCCAATTGGTTGTGAGATCTTGCCATTTCAACCTTCAAAACACCTTTTGTATCAGATCCCTTCTCTCCACTCACACAGCTACCACCTTAGTTCAAATCTTCATCACTTCTCACCTAGATTTTTACAATATTCTCTTAATTAGTTTTCCCCTCAACTCTTTCAATATTCCAGTCAATTTTACCCAAAGCAATTAAGGTAAATTTTCTTTAAAATAAGATCTTACCATGTGACTATAATGCTCAATCAACTCCAAATCTCCTTTTACATAAATTATTACATAATTTCCATTGTGTAATAATTTCCTATTGTTTTTGTTTTGTTAAGTCATTTTGCAATCTTGCCCCACTCTTTGAGACCCTATTTGGGGTATTCTTGGCAAAGAGATTGGAATGGTTTGCCATTTTCTTCTCCAGTTCATTTGACAGATGAAGAAACAGAGCCATACAGAGTTAAGTGACTTGCCTAGGGCCACACAGCTAGTAAATTTCTGAGGCCAGATTTGAACTCAGAAAGATGAGCCTTCCTGACTTCAAGAAGGACTCCTACTCTATCAACTGTGCCACCTAACTAGCCTAACATTCTGTTATCCTGGGACAAATATCAATTCTTTTTTTCCCTAGTTTTTAAAATCCTTTCTAGCATGACTCCAATCTTTCTATCTAGTTTCAGCCTACTTTCCATATTCTTTGACCACTGAAGTCAACTTTCTGATCCTTGCAGCATTCCATCCCCCACCTCCATGCCTTTGTATGTGGCTACAACATTCCTGGAATGTTCTCCTTCCTTATCTCTACCTTATAGAGTCTCTTTCTTCCTTTAAGACACAGTTTAAGCATCATCTTCAGCATTAACCTTTTACTGATCCCTCAACTGCCCATTTTCCCCTTTTCAAACTACCTTGTACTTAGCAACATTGTATATTTATTAACTTTATGTTTTTGCTGTATATGTTTTATATGTGCTAGTTATTTCTTCCATTAAAATATAAGCACCTTCTAAATAAAGATTATTTTATTTTTTGTATTTATATTCCCCAAACCTAGCATAGTGCCTGGCACTGAGTAGGCTTCTGAAAAATCCTTGTTTATTAGTTAATATGAAATATCAAAAACTCTACATCTAATTTCATGTTCCTAGAATTATATAATAAGATATTTATTGTTGTGTCTAAATCTTCTTGAACTTATTTGGGGTTTTCTTGGCAAAGATACTGAAGTGCTTTGCCATTTCCTTCTCTACTACATTTACAGGTGAGGAAACCAAGTTAAATAAGATTAAGTGACTTGCCCAGGGCAAGGTAGCTAGTAAGTGTTTGAGGCTGCATTTGAACTCAAGTTTTTCTTACTCCAGGAACAGCACTCTATCCTCTGTGCCACCTACTAAGAAGATATTTAGAGAACTGTCAGTTGTTAGCTAAATTTGAGATAAACTCTTCTTGGGTTATGAATTTTCCTGAAAAATATGGAAACTACTCAAATGATCATGGCAACTTAATAAATAAGAAACTCCAACTGCAAGACTAATAGAAATTTTCCTTTTCTAGTGCAACTTAAAATCCAAATAACCTAGACAGAATTTGTATTCCCTCTCATTATAATTCCCTTACTTTAAAAAGATTCATTTTATCCATCTGATATAATCTTCTCCTCCAAGAGAGAGGCAGAAATGGACATTAAGACACATGGGTCAAGTGTGCTAAAGTTTTTACTTCACTCAAAATAAATAGTTAAATTCCCAATTTTAAAACAAACATTTTGGTTTATAAAGCCTTATGGTTAACTGAAGGAGACAGACAAGACAGAGACACAAGTGTCTGTTGGTTGTTATAAAAAAAGATTCCATGGTAAATCTCATCTATTTTAAATTATGTCCTTTGAGGAATGCAAAAGCTTCCAAACCTGAACATTTATTAAACTTGGTTTCAGTGTTGTGTTAATAGAGCCAAGTTTCATGTTTACTAAAATGGAACTGTCATAACATTTGTCCTGCATGTTCCTACCTTGAGGACAGTGCTTCATTGGTTTTTTAAAAAGAAAACAAAAACAAACAAAAAAGCTTCCAGTTGTAACAAATCTGAGATACTACCAAATTTGATTCTGCTGACAGAAATAAATGGAAATTTAAAGCAGCCACAAAAAATAATAATAACCATTTGAAAATGCTCCAAATCACTAATAAATAAAAATGTAAATTAAAGCACTACTTTACTGAGAATCTACTTCACACACATTAGATTGGCAAAGATAAAAATAATGATCACTGGAGGGATTATGGGAGGAGAGGCACACTGAGTACTATTGGTAGAGGGTTAATTGCTCCTACTTCAAAAGTAGGAACTCTTGGTTGTAATTGGAAAGCAATTTGGAATTATAACCCTCCAAAATCACTAAACTATTCATATCCTTTGACCCAGCAATACAATTTCCATAGAAATGCTAAAAAGAGGTCAAAGGATGAAGGAAGTAGCTCATATGTACAAAGATATGTATTGTGGCCTCCCCTATCCCCACCTTTTATTGCTAAAAATTAGAAAAAATGAACACCCATCAATTAGGGATTGCCCAAACAAATCATGGTGAATGAATATAAAGGAATATTATGGCTCTATTTTTAAAATTGATGAACATGCTGAAATCAGAAACATCTGGAAAAACTTAGATAATGAAGAATTAAGTGAATGGAATCAAAACAGTTTATACAATGATTATAATAACATAAAGGAAACAACTTTGAAAGACCAAAAAACTGCAATCAATGCAACAACCTATCCAGGGAGAAAAGTGACAGACCAAAAATACAATAGGAGGTATACATATTCAGACATAGAAAATGTATCCATTTGTTTCACTTAACTATACTTCTTTGTTATAAGGCTCCTACCTGGGGAGTTTGGAGGGAGGGTTGATGGATCAGAAGAGTGAGTAAAAAAAAAAGAGGAAAAGAATATACTGATATAGACATAGATAAGAACAGAGGAAAGTTCAGAAGAGAATGTCAACAAGAAAGGTGGTTTTCTTAATATTAGGGTAAATTTATGTTTATATATGTATGTATATAAATTTTAAAATTACATTCATAGTTTTATATCATCCTTTTTGCTCTCTGTATATTGAAATACTTACCCTTATTTTTAAGTTCATAATAAAATTTAATAAAAGAAAGTATATAAATGTTTTCAAACTGGAACAATGTCTCAGAAAATAGATTCGGCTGACCCTTTACTCTTTGCAAAAATACTGGAGTGGTTTGCCATTTCCTTCTCCAAATTATTTTATGGAAAGGGAAACTGAGGCAAACGGGGTTAAGTGACTTGCCCAGGGTCATACAGCTAAGTGTCTGAGTCCAGATTTAACTCAGGAAGATGAGTCTACCTGACTCCTAGTCCTGCTATCCACTGTACCAACTAGCTGCCCCTAAACCCTCACATACCTCTTGCATATTTCATTTTAGACATTCAAAGTCATCTAATACAACTTTCTTATTTTATAGATGAGCCAACTGAGACCCAGGAAGTTTGGTGGTTTACACAAGATCACAAAGCTTGTTAATGGCTATGCCAGGACTAGAAACCCACATTTTCTTATTCTGTCTACCATGCCATCCTGCCTTCCTTAAAAAATGGTAACTGATTTATAAAAGAATTACCTGAGTAGCTAAGGAATGTGTATTTCAGTCTGACAGCATCACAAGAATCATAGTTCTAACTGTCTCAAATACAGCAACTCTCTCTTGTTTAAGACCTGATTATTCTCTTTTCCAATTATTCAGAAGCCTTCCTTTTCACTCTCCTTAGATTTCTTCAGTGAGTCCTTTTTGTCAGTCGTTAATAGACCTCCATAAAGGATGTATGCCAGGGAGAGAAGTTAGAGGTCAAAATGGCCTAGAATCCCAATCTCTTGGTTTACATAGAGTGGATTGATCTTGAAGACCAAACCAAAATTCGTTCTCTCTTTGGCTCCTCTTTGCCTAACCCAAAGTTGCCTCTGAGAAATCTAATAACATTATAATGTAATTGGTATATAGCTATCTTCTGATGTAGGAAAACAAGTCTGTAAATACTGTACAAGTATTCAAGATAATAATAAAAACAGCAGCTCCAAGAAAGCCTTTATTCTACTACAAACTCCCAAAATACAGAAAATATATAAAGAGAGGGAGCTAACTGGCTCAGGGCATAGAGAGCCGGGTCTGAAGATGGGAGATTTCGGTTTCAATCTGGCCTCAGACACTTCCTAGCTTTGTGACTGGGCAAGTTATTTAATCCCTATTGGTAGTCAATAACACTCTTCTGCCTCAGAACCAATATTTGGTACCAATTCTAATTAATAAAAGTAAAAAGAAAGAGAAGAAAATGTATAAAGGACCCATCGTATTTCGCAAAATCTAACATGAGCATAAATTCCTTGGGTAAAAATTTCCTATCTGATAAGAACTGCAGTGAAAACTGGAAAACATTTTGGTATAAATAAAGTTTAAGCTACCATTTTATAGAATATAGTGGAATAATTTCAATAATAGATCCATGACCCAAATATAAAATAACATACCATAAGGAAAAAAGTGAAGAAAAGATAAGGTACCTTTTACAACTCTAACTAGACAATGAATTCTTAACCAAACAGAGAGAATCTAACAAAAGATAATACATAATTTTGAATATACAAAATGCCAAAGCTATTGTATAAAAAGAAATTAAAATGGAAAAAGATAAGTAGCAGAGAAAGGAAAACTATTTATATCATATATCACTGGGAAAAGATTAATACCAAAAACATACAAAGAACTGATCTATCTATATCATGTATGGCAATAAATGTATATATATATGTATGTATATATATGTTTAATGTACACATATGTCTATATATGTATATATCAATGTATATTATATACACATATATAATATATGATGTCAAGAGATATTTCCCAATAGATGAGTGATTAAAGAACATTTTTAAAATTCTAAATGAAGAACTGCAAATTAGAAATTACCAAGCAGAGCCAACATAAAGTCATAGTAGCAGTGAAAGCTGGAATCACTCCAAGAATCCTCTCAAACCAAACTTAAAATAGAGCCTTAAAATGTCTGGAGTCACAGAAACAAGGTGACAGAATGAGGGTGCTCTCCTGTGAAAAACAACTTGAAAGGTAGGCAACGAGAGTTAATCTTCACAGGATAAAGGGAAATTGGAAGTAAAACTAAACACAGAAGAATACTAGCCAACCACCCCACCTATTGTGCCAGGTTCCAAGCCGGGGTATAGGCCAACTTCAGGATCCTGGGACCCTGCCTAAGCCAACAGCAGAGCACCCCCAGAGCCACCCCCTGAAGTTCCCAGCCCTGGCACCAACCCACAGTGAGGCCCTAAAGTCCATAGCATTTGGCCCTTTCAAGCCTGTGGTGAACCCCCTAACCCCAGGGCAAAATAGTTCATAGTTCTGAGTCCTGCAAGTCATCAGCAGAGCAGACAGAATCGGCAGTATTCACAATTCCCAATCCATAGGCATAAAAAATTGTGAAACATTTCTACAGTGACAAAGAAGATCGAGGCACAGATTCAGTAGGAAACAATGAGATCCAAACAACCACATGAAAAATTGTAAAGAAAAATGGAAATTGGTTTCAAGTGCTGGAAGAACTAAAGAAGGAATTCAAAAATCAAATAAGAGGCAGAAGAAGAATCAGGAAAAGATGAAAGTAATGCAAAAAGAAAATAATAACTTAAAAAAAATTGGCTATATATTTACAACAAAACATTAGCAAGAGTTAAAAAGAAAATCCATTTAAAATCACTCTAGAAAATATAAAATATTTAGGAATCTATCTGCCAAGATAAACATAGAAATTATATGAACATAACTACAAAATGCTTTTTACACAATTAAAACTAGATCTAAACAATTAGAAAAACATTAATTGCTCGGGGTAGGATGAGCTAATATAATAAAAATGACAATCCTACCCAAATTAATCTACTTATTTAGTGTCTACCAAACTGCCAAAAAATTTTTTATAGAATTAGAAAAAATTATAACAAAGTTCATCTGAAGGAACAAAAGATCAAGAATATCAAGAGAAATAATGAAAAAAAATGTGAAGGATGAGGTACCAGATCTTAAACTGTATTATAAAGTAGTGGTCATCAAAACAATATGGTACTGGCTAAGAGACAGAAGAGTGGATCAGTGTAAATGACTTTAGTAAGCTAGTGTTCAATAAACTCAAAGACCTCAGCTTTTGGGACAAGAATTCACTATTTGACAAAAACTGCTAGGAAAATTGGAAAACAGTATGGGGAAAATTAGGTTTAGATCAGCATCTTACACCCTTTACCAAGATAAATTCAAAATGGTTAAATGACTTAAGTATAAAGACTGAAATCATAAATAAATTAGGTGAACATAGATTAGTATACCTGTCAGATCTGTGGGAAAGGAAGGAATTTAAGACCAAACAAGAGACAGAGAACACTGCAAAATGTAAAATGAATGACTTTGATCATATCAAATTTAAAAAGTTTTGTACAAATAAAACCAATGCAACCAAGATTAGAAAGAAAGCAACAAACTGGGAGAGCATTTTTATAACAAAACTCTCTGACAAAGGTTTAATTTCCCAAATACATAAGGAACTATGTCAAATTTACAAAAAAATCAAGCCATTCCCCAATCGACAAATGATCAAGAGGGGGCAGCTGGGTAGCTCAGTGGAGTGAGAGTCAGGCCTAGAGACAGGAGGTCCTAGGTTCAAACACGGCCTCAGCCACTTCCCAGCTGTGTGACCCTGGGCAAGTCACTTGACCCCCATTGCCCACCCTTACCAATCTTCCACCTATGAGACAATACACCGAAGTACAAGGGTTTAAAAAAAAATGATCAAGAGACATGAATAGGCAGTTTTCACATGAAGAAATCAAAACTATCAATAAGCACATGAAAAAGTGTTCTAAATCCCTCCTGATTAGAGGAATGCAAATTAAAACAACTCTGAGGTACCACCTCACACCTAGCAGATTGACCAATATGGCAGCAAAGGAAAGTGTTATATAAATGTTGGAGGGGATGTGGCAAAATTGGGACACTAATACATTGCTGGTGGAGTTATGAATTGGTCCAACCATTCCAGAGGACAATTTGGAACTCTGTGCAAAGGGTTTTAAATGAATGTCTGTCCTTTAATCCAGCTATATCACTGTTGGGTTAGTACCCCAAAGAGATAATAAGGAAAAAGACTTATACAAAAATATTTATAGCTGCGCTCTTTGCAGTGGCAAAAATTTGGAAAATGAGGGGCTGTGTCCATCAGTTGGGGAATGGCTGAATAAACTGTGGTATCTGTTGGTGATGGAATACTATTGTGCTGAAAGAATAATGAAATGGAGGAATTCCATGTGAACTGGAAAGGCCTCCAGGAATTGATGCAGAGCAAAAAGTACAGAACCAGAAGAACATTGTGCAGAGACTCATATATTATGGCACAATCGAATGTAATGGACTTTTCTACCAGCAGCAATGCAATGACCCAGGAACAATCCAGAGGAACTTATGAGAAAGAATGCTATCCACATCCAGAGAAAGAACTGTGGAACCAGAAATGCATAAGAAAAATATATGTTTGGGGCCAGCTGTGTGGCTCAGTGGATTGAAAGCCAGGGCTAGAGATGGGAGGTCCTAGGTTCAAATCTGACCTCAGACACTTCCTAGCTATGTGACCTTGGGCAAGTCGCTTGATTTCCATTGCCTAGCCCTTACCATTCTTCTGCCTTGGAACCAATACAGAATATTGATTCCAAGATGGAAAGTAAGGGTTTAAAAAAATAGAAAAGAAAAGGAAAAAAAGAAAGAAAAACATATGTTTGATCACATAGGGTTTTGATGTTAAAGGATCACTCTACTGCAAATATGAATAACATAGAATATGCTTTGAACAATGATACATGTATAACCCAGTGGAACTGCTTGTCAGCTTTGGGAGTGGGGAGAAGAGAGTGGGAGAGGGGGGGAATAATCAATCATGTAACCATGGAAAAATATTGTAAATAAAAATGAAAAAATAAAATAAATTGGTCAAGTGGAAAAAGAGGCACAAAAATCCATTGAATAGAAATTACCAAATGAAAACATTCTCTAAATTCCTAAATAGTAAGAGAAATACAAATTATATAGCTCTGGGGTTTTACCTCATACCATGCAAATTAGCAGGAATGACAAAAGATGAGAATGGTTCATGATCTAGGGAAAGCTACATTGCTGGTGGAGCTGTGAAGTGGTCCAGACAATTTAGATTTCAATATGAGGCACCTGGTAGCACAAGGAACCCTGTAGCCTAGACCTGGAATCAGGAAGACCTAAGTTCAAATCTGGCTTTGGATACTTCCTGGCTGCATAACCCTGTGTAAATCTGTTAATCTGTCTCAGCCTTCCTCAACTTCCTCAACTGCAGGGGGAGATGATCTTTGACACATAGCAGATGAGGTAAAATCTAGTGTTCTCAGTACATTTCCCAGTCACTCTTCTTAGGACATTCTGAGCATCCTGGATATAGGCATCTGCTTCATCCAATTAAAATCTTTCTCTATTGTTGCCTTTGCTAGCAAGAGTGTAGGATTGGACTCTGTACAAAATCCCTTTCTCAATCCTTTGAAGCATTCAGTCACACTGTATGGTAAGTTCAATTTTTTGTCTTTGTAGTTATTTAGCACAAGGCAAGATGGATGTCTTTCCTATCTTAGAGTTATTATTAAAAAGTGCATACAATAGCCAATCTTCCCTGATAAAAGTTTGAATCATGCTTGTTGTTAAGTTATTTTTGGTCATGACCAACTCTTTGTGACCCCATTTGGGGTTTTCTTGGCAAAAATACTAGAGTAGTTTGCCATTTTCTTCTCCAGCTCATTTTACAGATGAGGAAACCAAGGCAAACAAAGTTTAGTGACTTGCTCAGGTCACATGGTATCTGAGGCCAGATTTGAACTGAGGAAGAGGAGTCGTCCTTACTCCAGCCACAGCACTTTATCTACTATGCCACCTAGCTATCCTGAACCATACTTAGACTATCCTAATGAGAGATTAGATCATTCAGTGTCTATGGCTGATATTTCTCAACCCAGGACAGGTTTCTCCTCTTTTCCTCCAATATTCATGCCTGTTGATATAGTTGTCTGATAGTCAAAGCCTCCATGGTGATGCTACTCCTAAGAGATCATATGTGAGTCTGAGGATTCTGATGGGGGGGGGATGTTATATTTAAATGTCAAACTCCACATACTTAGTTTTCCATAGAGTTTATTAATGTTACTTGAAGTAAGAAAGCAGATAGAGATTAAAGCTATTTTTCTAACCTAAGTCTGATATATGCTGCTCCACCCGCATGGCCCTCAGCCAGTCTCTCCCACCACCATCCACATACATGCCCTGCACCACTCCTTTTATCCTCTGTATGCACACATATCCCTGTGCATTCACATCCATTCACATTGCGTCACTTAACCACTATTGCCTATGTATTGGTTCCAAGGCAGAAGAGTGGTAAGGGCTAGGCAATGGGGGTCAAGTGACTTGCCTAGGATCACACAGCTGGGAAGTGTCTGAGGCCAGATTTGAACCTAGGACCTCCTGTCTCTAGGCCTGGCTCTCAATCCAATGAGCCACCCAGCTGCCCCCGAGAGTTGTTGTTCATATACATTCTCTTCTTTCCAGCCCTATGGCTACAACCCTAGTTCAAGACCTCAACTTGTCTCACCTGGCTACTAATAATAACCTCCTAAATTGTTTCCCTACCTTACCTCTCCCCATTCCAATCCATCTTAGCTGCCAAGGTGATTTTTATTTTATCTTTTGTTTTTTTTCTTTTGTTTTAATAGTATTTATTTTAAAATAATATTTGATTTTCCTCCAAGTTACATGTAAAAACAATTTTAGCATTCTTTTTTTAATTTTAAGTTCCAACTTCTCTTCCTCCCTCCCTCCCTCTCTCTCTTCCCTCCTCCTTCACTGAGATGGTAAGCAATCTCATAATGATTTTACATGTGTAATCATGTAAAACATTTTTCCATATTATTCTACATTATTCCACATTTTGTGGAAAAGATCTTGAACAAAAAAATGAAGAAAAACATGAAATAAAGTGTGTTTGGGGCTACATTCATATGCCAGTTCACAATTGTTCATCATGCAATATTACTATTGCTGTGTATAATGTTCTCCTGACTCTGCTTATTTCGCTTTGTATAGGTTCATGTCAGTCTTTCCAGGTTTTTCTGAAATCATCCTGTTCATTATTTCTTAGCACAATAGTACTCCATCACAACCACATACCACTTGTTCAGCCATTCCCCCCAATTGATGAGGATCCCCTCAATTTCCAGTTCTTTGCTACCACAAAAGGAGCTACAAAAATATTTTTGCATGAATTGGTCCTCTTCCCTTTTTTAAAATCTCTTTGGGATGCAGACCTAGTAGTGGTATTGCTGGGTCAAAGGCTATGCAGAGTTTTAAAGGTCTTTGGGCACAGTTCCAAGCTGATTTTTCTAAAGTAGCAATCTTAACTATATCACTCCCTTGCTCAGTGAACTCCAATGGCTCCCTAGTGCCTCCAGGTAAAACTCTTCTGTTTGGCATTTAAAACTTTCTGTACCCCTCCAGCTTTCTTATCCCTTACTTCTCTCCACAACCTCTAATATCCAGCTACACTGATCTGTTTTTTTTTCAGACATAATATTTCTTTTTTCAATCCCTTTTCACTGGATGTCCCGCATGCCTAGAGCAAATAGGTGGCACAGTGGATAGAGTATCAGGTTTGGAGACAGGAGACCTGAGTTTAAATCCAGCCTCAAATACTTACTATTTGTGACCTTGGGCACTTAAGCCACTTAACCACTATTTGCCTCAAATTTCTCATCAATAAAATGGGAATAATAATAGCATTTTCCAGGGTTATTCTGAGGATCAAACAAGCTAATAATTATAAAGTGCTTAGCACAGGGTCTGGCACATAGTAAGTGCTATGTAAATGTTAGCAATAGCTATCATCATCATTATTACCACCTTGATCTCAACTGGTACAACTAAAACAATGTCTCAGAATTTGCACCAATGACTTTCCATTATATCATACCAAGTCAACCCATCGAATGCAAACCCAACAAAAAGTGTTTCTAAACATGAAACAATAGCTAGCATACAATGCTTGAGATTTTTAGATATATTTACAGACTTAATCTTGAAATATTCTTTTCTTATTGTAATGAAGGCTAACCCAGAGAGTGTAAAGTCTTATCTCCCTTAGATATCAAAACTAGCATTGCTGAAAGTGAAGCAGGAACAATGATATTTCTCCTAGATTAAGGAGAATCACTGAAAAGGTTCTGAGGCACTTGGGATGACCTAAGTGCAAATTTTTTTCTGATTTTCACTTACTACTCTCTCCTATGTCAAAAAGCAAGCTATTTGGGCAGATGCTCCAGGTTACTGTCATACTCCCTTTTAAACCCTCAAGTCTTTACCTAAAATGTTAAAATGGTGGTGGGGGCAGTGTAGAGGAAAGAAGCAATAGATTCGGATATATGGGTATTAGCTCCACCTCTGCCACTCTGTCTACAGACAAAGGCATCGCTTTATTCAGTTTTTATTAATAGCAGCAAGTGTTGGATACTTTCTCGACTAGAGTAGGGAGGAAAGGCAGAGACAGGGTGTGGGTGTAAGTATTATGCCACCTCATCATGCCATTTTTTCCACTTTAATTTCAGAAACACCAAAATAGACAATGGAAAAAACACATTTTCCAATTTTACAATTGGGAACAAGACATTGGTTTTTGTGGTTCATTAGAGAAGTGAGAAGCATTAGATAACATGTCCAGCTATATACATACTCCTTGGTTCCACTTTGGTTTTGGGTAGACGATTTCCCTCGATGGAGATGTCTTCAGGTTAGTGCAATCTATAACATACAAGAAATGCCAACTTAGTGACCTGAGGGAATCAGGTCAAAAAATTCATTCAAGATTCAGTGTTTGAATCTGGGTTGCAAAAAAAATACCTTAATGTGTTTCTGACAATTAAATTAGCCAAAGTCCAATATGGCATCCGGTTGTTTAACTGTTGCCAAATGCCAATTCTGAGAAAACAGCTAAATGGCATGTGGTATTTCTAGAGATGATAAGTGCCAATTTGTCTCTATGCCCAGCAACAGTAAAATATTTTTAATATCTATTATATGCTCACAGTGGGCTAAGTGAACATAAAATAAAGACACCATGTCTGCCCTTAAGGTGAAAACACATCTGTTTTCATGCTTATAACATTAGTAACATAGAATGTTAGAGTTAGAAGGGTCCACAAGTTTGAGTCCAAATCTTTCATCTTAAGTGGGGAAACTGAGGCACGAAAAGGTATAACAACTTACCCCAAGATGGGCAGAGCTGTAACATGACACCAAGTTGCTAGACCACACTGACAAAATGGATATTCACAGAAGTCACTTGCTGAGAATTTTTATGAAATCTATGCTTTTTAATATCTTGGGGGTAAGGAGGAGTGAATGAAAGTATTACTGAAGAAGAGTCAACCTGAAATTCAAAGCTACTCTATTTCTTAATCTTAAATTTCAGCAAGCTTAGTAATTATCCAGAGAGGTGTTTTGTTTCTGAAATGTGAACACTTAATATTCATTCGCTAGACATTTATTGAATATCCCCTAGGCCCAAATCACCCAGAGTGCTAGGTACTGCACCATAACTCGAATCCTTCTTTCCCTTTACCCTCCAAAAAAAAATAAAAAACCGACGATTGCTCCAGGAATCAGAAATATATTAAACCCAGATGCAATTATAGTAAGTTATAAACTTTTGCAAGGCTTAGCTTAAAAATAAAAAGTTTCTAAATATGCCACATTAGATTTATTTGATGCCCAATATACCTCAACTCATCCTGATGATCTGAGTTTTGCACTGGTTCCCATTGGGTTTAGTTTCCTTGATTCCGCAATCAAGATATAGTAAAGGAACATTTTTTTATGGTAGAGATGGGTAAAAATACCTACCAGTATCACTTTCATGGAAGTATGCCTATGACTTCAAAGCATACTCTATTGAATATGAGTAGACACTATTTGTAAGGGAAGAACTGATGAAATCTGACTATTAAATATCTTTTCTCATGAGTTTGCTTTCCACTAATCACTGCTGGTAGAGTAGAAAGAGTATTGTATCTGGAGTCAGAGGATCCCAGGTCAAATCCTCCTTTCATGTATAATGTTGGTCACATAAACTTTCCAGGCCTCGGTTTCCTCATCTGTAAAATAAGAGGGATGGAATAGATGATATATATAAGGCCCTTTCCAATTCTAAGTCTATCATCATCCTCAGAAGAACATTTTTGCAAGCTCAACAAAAGGCTTCCTAATTTTGTACAAGTCTTACTCAGATCTTCCTTTGCCCAGATTTCAAGCAATAAAATGTGGTCCAAGTTTAATTTCAGCCTTATGCATATAGAAACCAGTCAGCAAGTAGTCCACATGTTCGGCCAGACTGGGAGATCTCTAAAGAGCTATTGTAGTCAGTAAATTGTATTTCATGTCATACTCAATCAATTTCTACCAAATTAACAGTGATTACAAGTTTTTCAATTTACCACAGGGAGGGCAAATAATTGAGGGCAGCTGGGAGTATTTACTATCACATGGACCTCAGCAGATGAAGGAATTCTAGCCTAACCTTGAACAAAACTGAAATGGCCAAGAATATTTAGAGGCAATGTCTCCTGCTATCTGATTCTTTCCCCCTTGCTAACCTTTATCTGAGTGTCTGAATATTTTTAAAATTACTCACAGCAGTTCCATCTTCTCCTCAGAGGCCAAGGGGAAAAGCGAAGTACCCAGCAAGCTTTCTTCCAGCAATTGGAAACAGTCCCCTCGACACAGAAGGAGCCAGCAGACATTCTATAGAGACTTTAAAAAACAACAACCGTTATTTGCCTCACGTTTTGCAAATGTTTCAAAGGTCTAAGCAAAAACAGTAATATTCGAAGAGATCAGAGCATCATTGACTTAAGCCTGGAAGGGGTTTTAAATGTCATCTAGTCCAATCCCCTCATCGTATAGTCAAGGAAAAAGAGGTGACATGACTTTATGTTTTAGAATATTTATGTCTTCCTTTTTTCCATAAAACTGACATTTATGGGAGAAGCAAAAATGACAAAACAGTTTTTATACAACTTGGTTTTACAATCTTTCAACGTGGTAAACTATTTGACCTACTTTGTTGGATTAAAAATCAATGCTCTCTGTGCATGTTACATTCTGCAATAGTGTATGCATGGGTATCAGGGAGGAAGGGAGGGTAAATATTTAATTGCAATCATTTTGAAAGAGATCAAAATTATTACAACCCAGATTTAGCTCTGCAGTTTGAACTGACCCTTGTATGATGTTATCCTGAATGTTCTTGCAGGCAAATGACTTATTTGCCTGGGTACTTTAAGGAAGGCAGAAATTGAAGTTCGAAGGCATTTCTGAGGACACATTCTTGACTTAGTAAAAATAGAGGCATAAAAGAAAATAGCCTAATCCTCTTGTATGTTTTAACTAAACAAGGATTGCTTCTGTGTGTTATCAAGAAGTAAAAAAGGTAACCTGAGTGGGTCAACATTACATGTGTCAATGGAAGCACTTCAAGTCCATTTTCAAAATAACCATTAAAAAAAAAGCTAAGCTATTAAGTTTATCAATGAAAAAAATTGAAATTCATTAGGGTAAAAATACTTTTGACTATAACAGCATCATTCAAAAACCAAATTGGTGAATTATTAATAACAATATAAATCCTAGTAAAGGATTTTAGGTTTGCAAAGAACTTTGCTTTCATATCCTACCTGATAAATTTGCATTATAGAATTTGAAATATTTAAATTAATTTTATTCAAACTAAAATGGACTTGTACTTTTTCAGTATTAATTGGAAAATGTCTGGAGAATCTTGCTGTCATAGGAAGCAACTTAATATGTGGAATTACTCCAATGTTTATGCAATCTTTAAATTTCTGCATGTTTATTTCCATTACTCTAAGCTTTTCATAATCTTACTCTTTAAAAAGTGATCACTGCAAGCTTCAACTATGTTCCTAGTATATACCATTTCCTGGGTAACAGTGGATTGTGTTCTTACACACATATTGAAGAAGCATGTCTTGTTAAGCTGAATATGCACATATGTGGGTGTGGGAGGAAATTTTTCTTTTCTTTTCTTGCAGTACAATACCTTGGAGTAATTTGGTTCTCTACTGAAATGAGAGCAGGCCCCAGATAATTGGAATAACCTCAACTAGTTGATCCCAGAGGACTCCTGGGGATCTTTAAGGTCCCTTCAAACTCTTAGTGCTCATAAGGCTACTCTGAAGCCTTATCCTGCTGTGATGGTAAGCTTTTCCTCTCTCTGTCTCTGTCTCTGTCTCTGTCTCTGTCTCTGTCTCTGTCTCTGTCTCTGTCTCTGTCTCTCTCTCTCTCTCTCTCTCTCTCTCTCTGTCTCTGTCTCTCTCTCTCTCTGTCTCTCTCTTTCTCTGTCTCTGTCTCTCTGTCTCTCTCTCTGTCTCTGTCTCTCCCTCTCTGTCTCTCTGTCTCTCTGTCTGTCTCTCTCTGTCTCTCTGTCTCTCTCTCTTTCCCATTGCAATGTCCAAGTTTATTTATCTCTTCATTGATGCCATAATCTAACTAACACTGGCTACTCAGATCAACCTTTTACACCATCTAGAAATCAACATACCTGCAAGTAGTCACTCAGCCTTCTGTCTCTATATTTTTTATTATTTTATTTTTATTTTCAATTCCAAATTCTCTCCTTACATCCATCCCACCCCCCCCACCTACTGAGAAGGCACGAAATATGATATCCATTATACATATGAAGTCATGCAAAACATATTTCTGCATTAACCATGTATTAGGCGGGGGAAAGGAAGAAAAATAAAGAGGAAAAAAGCCTTCAATGTGTCCTCCAATCCCATCAGTATGAGATGTGTTTCTCAAAGGTTATGTCAAAGGAGCATAACCTCTGGAAATTCTATCAAATGTTTTTATAGATAAGTAAATTGAGGCCTACAGCAATCAAAATGATTTGACTAAAAGCACAGAAATGAAACCACAGTATTGCAATTTAAGCCTAGATCTTCTGATTCCAAAACCAGTGCCCCTTTTGCTACATTTTAGAGAATTTTGTGTTTTTGCTAAGTGGCACAATGGATAAGGATACAGGATCTAGAGTGAGAAAAATTTTTATTTCAAACCCATCCTCAAATACCTACTATTTGTATGACCCTGTGCAAGTCATTTAACCAGTGCCTCACTTTACTCAACTATAAAATGGAGATACTAATAGCATCTATCTCCCCGGGTTAGGAGGATCAAAATATATAATATTTATAAAACTATTCATTACTTGTAATAGGCTTTTTTTTTTTTTTTTTTTTAAACCCTTACCTTCCGTCTTAGAGTCAATACTGTGTATTGGTTCCAAGGCAGAAGAGTGGTAAGGGTAGGCAATGGGGGTCAAGTGACTTGCCCAGGGTCACACAGCTGGGAAGTGTCTGAGGCCAGATTTGAACCTAGGACCTCCCGTCTCTAGGCCTGGCTCTCAATCCACTGAGCTACCCAGCTGCCCCCATGTAATAGGCTTTTAATATATGCTTATTTATTTTATTTACACCCAGGAACACATACACACACATGTTAATATATGAGGTAGCATATGTATACTATTTGCCTTGCAGGAATATTATAAGAATCAAATGACGCCGTCTGTGCAGGATTGGCAAAACTATGGCCTATAGACAAATCCAGACCACCAGCTCTTTTTGTATGGCCTGAAAACTGAGAATGACTTCCATATTTTTAAATGTTTGGGAAAAAAAACAGAAGAAAAAGATTTCATGATACATTAAAATTATGTGAAATTAAAATTTCAGTGTTCATAAATAAAGTCTAATTGGAATGGATATGCTCATTCCTCTACATATTTATTATTTATAGCTGTTTTCACTATATAATGGCAGGGCTGAGTAGTTGTGACAGACAGTATATGGCACTCATTATTTCATACCCTGCTGGGTGAACTACAAATCATAGGGATACAATTATAATTTAACATTTCAAATGCTGCATACTCCCATATCTCTAGACTGTGACATTTTTTTACTACTAGTGTGGCAACATTTTTTTTATTCCTAGTACATACTCATCATGGCAAGAAAAGAAGAGAAAAAAATATTACAATTTTTTGAGCTTAAGACTAATATTGAATTTTTTTCTGAAAGAGCTGCCTTCAACCACTGAAAGTCTTTGGAAGTTAGTTTTTGCTACAGAATGGATGTTTCTTAATGAATTCCATCTAAGATTACAAAGCAAGTCAGTGCTCTGTGACATCTAATGCTGTTTAAATCAGAAATGTCAAGCAATACACTTCCTGTGCTGTTAGAAGTTAAAACAAGAAGCAAGACCTCGATTCTCACACAAATGTCCAGTAGATATATTTTCAAATCTCAAACTACAGTTCCAGCCAGTTATTTTGAAAAACCCTAATACAAGTACAAAAGAAATTTCAGTATTTCAAAATCCATTTAAGTGTGCAATTGAGGAGCTTCCCCCTAATCTTCAGTTGGAAGTGTTTATCTACATTGTAGTAAGCCACTAAAAGGCAGTATCAAGAGAAGATTCTAATTGAATTCTACAAATGCTTTCTTTTTTTTTTTTAAACCCTTACTTTCCATCTTAGAATCAATACTGTGTATTGGTCCTAAGGCAGAATAGTGATAAGGGCTAGGCAATGGGGGTTAAAGGACTTGCCCAGGGTCACACAGCTAGGAAGTGTCTGAGGCCACATTTAAACCTAGGACCTCCTTAAACCTGGCTCTCAATCCACTGGGCCACCCAGCTGCCCCCTACAAATGCTTTCTAAACAATGAATATGCTCATTTAACACTATATGCTTATGGATTAATACCAATATTTGGCAGTACTTATCTTTGTGAAAAGATATTTTCAAAGATGAAATATATAAAATCTCATTACAGATCAGCATTAACAGATAAACATTTGCAATTGATTTTTAATGACAGAGAACATTAACTTTGACTCCCAAGTGATATGTTATCTCCCCAAAATATTCCATTCTTATCATTAGTAGACCTATTTCACAGAAATTGTCCATGATCAAACAACAACAATCACAAAAATTACATTCAATTATAATTATTACATGAATTTTTCAATAAAAATTTGTGGAAATTTGTTTTTTCTCTTTTTATGTATTTATATAATATCCTCAGTTTTGCCTCTTGGCCTATGAAACTTAAATATTTACTATCTAGCTCATTAAAGAAAAAGTTTGCCTATACCTAATGTAAATAATTTATTGGATTGCCTTGGGGTCCTTTTCATAGCAAAGTCCTTTGTGTACTAATATGTGGTGTATTAAAGACTATGGGGCCTACTGTTAAATATATACATATATATGCATACACACATATATACATATATATGTATAGAGAGAGAGAGAGAGAGAAAGAGAAAGAGAGAGAGAGAGAGAGAGAGAGAGAGAGAGAGAGAGAGAGAGAGAGAGAGAGTGGGAGGTAGGGAGGCAGGGAGAGGGAGATAAGTAGATATTTGGTTCAAAGAATTTGGTACAAAGAATTAAAGTGATGGGAGTACCTCAGAAAAAGTCTACCTGGAGTTTACTCTTGCTCATTTTTAGAGATCAAAAGATGCTAAGGGATCAAAGAAAAAATTCCAGGAACCAATGCACAGTTCTTGTAGAGCTCTTTTGAAAGAGCACCAGCCTCCCTCCTCAAATGTATTTGACAATATAGTATCTCCATAAAGATTTGTATGAACTACAAGTAATTTCTAACCCTATGTCAGATATTTGTCTGAGATAGTGGACTTTGACTAAGGCTCACACATATGCACACACACACACACACACACACACACACACACACACACACAAAGACAGAGGCAAAACTTAACTGGCTATTTTGTGTTCTATTCTTCTGGAAGGAAAAGTCACACACATTTACTGTATTGAGAAGTGATATATCTTTCTTATAATAGAAAGGTAGCCTTTGTATTATCTCATAATAGATAGACAAAAAGCCTTCTTCCCTCACCAAAAGAGCTGAAATCTATGCCTCTGGTCATTAACCAAAAGAAACATGAGTCTCCTCTTCTGAAGCCCCTTTGGCGATAACTCAGCTAAAGTTGGAAACAGGAAGCAGCTCTCCATAAACATGTGCCAAGCACAGCAGCAACTAGCGGTGACCACCAAATGATCAGGGAGCAATGCCTAACAGAGTCTACATGTTATGTGAAATCAGGAGGGAGGAAGTCCAACAGAAGGGATGCAAAGACATGATCAGAAGACATCACTGACCCCACAGCATCAGGTATGAGTAACCCTTTCATGCATATGCCTGGTCACATGCATTCCCTTCACATTGCCTTTGCCTCTATCTTCTCTAAAAATATTCCTTGTTCCCATTGATAGTGTTGATATTTATGGAACAGTGTATCCCAGGTTGATGGAGAAGATTCATTATTGCTATTTTTCTTAACTATACTATTTCTTTAAATACCTTTACCTTGAACCAATTATGCATTCAGATTTTCATCATGAAATGTAAACATGCCAGGGAAGCCTCATATCTTTGTGATTATTGAGTGGCTATAGACCTAGAAAGCACCATGAATCCAGGGTAACTTTTGTGGAGATCCTACGTGAGAGAAGCAAGTGCCTCCAGAGTACTAGATTAACCCTGCTTGGCTGAGCTCCAAAAGGGACTGAGCCTTTTTTTTAATGACTCCCACCACGGAGCAGCAGCAAGAAGCCAAAATATATTGTTCACAGAGACTTATATATATTTACTAACAGAGGTTATTACAGTAGCACATAAAAACTGGGATGTGTTTAGCAGCTTCAACTGTGACATTTTGTAACCAAAAATGGTATTTTATAACAAAAGGTTAAAATGGATTCCGCATGCCCCAGCAGATGCCTTTTATCAACTAAGATAACTTAAAATGCTGCCGACAAAACCTGTATACAAAAATGAAGGCCAGTAAAAGAGGGAAATTGACTTCATTTAGTGTTTTAACCTTAGTCACATGACTGCTGTAGCATCTTTACGGCTTCTAGATTTTGGTTTCTACAAGTTTTGCTGGTGTCCAATGGAGCCCTTGTGTCTCCAGGGAGTCCATCCCCACGGGCTGTTCACCTCCTTTGTGCAGCAGCCATGTGGGAATTCCCCAACTTTTTCACAATTATAGCAAAAGAGGCTCCAAAGAGGTGTGTATTCATTCAGCATTCATTCTTAGTATTAACTCTTAGCCCGAGATTGGTAAAGTTATCAGACCAGTCATACCCAATGCATTGTACTTCTCCTCCCTCAGTAAAGGACTCATTGAGTCAAAGCTCTCAAGCTTTAAGGCTAGACACCAGTTTATAGGGCAAAAGGCAACAGACCCATTTAACTTGGAGTTAAGTGCTTTTCCATTAATTGGGCCACACATTGTTCTGAGGACAATTGCAGCCAGTTTTGTCCTGAGATTTGCTGGGGTTTTGTGTGTCTTTTGTCAGTTTCGACATACAGCTCAGCCTTGATTTAGCAGACTGCAGGGGTTGGACAGGACTTTTCTTAATTGCCTTTCATGCATACTTCGGAGAAACAGCGGGCAGCCTTTTACAACGTTTCTGTAGCCAGCAATGGTAGCTTAAAGTGCTTGCTTTTCTTTGTTTGTTGTTGACAATTCAATTAGCATGCAAAAGCAGCTGGAGAGATTTAGAAGTAAGGGTCAACTGGATGGCTGATGAGACTAGCTTTATTAACTGAGGAGAAGAAAGTAGAAAAGGAAGAGGGATGCATTTCTCTTCAGTGTTTACGAAACTACATTACTGGAGGTTAAAAAAACAACCATTTGTGTGAATTTGTGTTCAGCTGGAGTTAACATGGAAAATAACAAACCTGAGTTCTGTTTTCAACTAGTTGTTGGGATCTGTCCACTTTCTGTTCTTCTGAGTTTCATCTAAGGCATTCATACTTAGGCAGTAAGAGAAAAAATTTATGTCCTTGTTAAGACTGTAAACTTGAAAAGTGATTTCCATTTTATAAAAAGAATGGAATTAAAAAAAAACAATTCATGAAACAGGTTTTTCTTGAGTACCTTCTTTCAAATGAAAGATCTCTCTCATTTCTTCTTCTTTTTCTTCTCCTCCTTCCTTCTTTTTTCTTCTTTCTTCTTCTTCTTCCTCTTCTTCCTCTTCTTTTTCCTCTTCTTCTTCCTCTTCTTCTTCTTGTTCTTTTTCTTCTCCTCCTTCCTCCTTCTTCTTCTTCTTTTCCTCCTCCTCCTCCTCCTCCTTCTTCTTCTTTTTCTTCTTTTTCTCTCTTTTGATGTCCTCTAATACTAGGTTTAGTTCTAGCTTTTTCTCTTAAGACTTCAGCTTTTTATCATAGTTATTTGTTTACATTTCAAGCCCTTGTTATTAGACTATAAACTCCTTGAGGACAAGAATTCTCGTTTATCTCTCCACATGTCCCTGTCCCCCATCTATTACTGCAACTTTGAACATAGGCAGCAATTAATCAATATTTGATGAATTAAAAATAAATTATTATTTTGAGTTATACAGTACTTTAGACGCCATAGTAATTAAAAAGTAAAGTAGAGCATAGGCATTAACCTTACAGCATCTGCTATCTAATCCCACTACTATAATAATGACATAGAAACAGATAAATAAGTTCATCTCTTTCTTTCAAAATCATCCATCAGCTTTTATAGTACTGTAATCGTTGTGAAACTCTGTAAATAAATTAATAGCAAATCAGTACAAACATTTATAACCAGTTGCTGGCGAGGCTTAGAGAAAAGGAGGGATCAAAGTCAGGTGAGATCAATCAGAGAGGTTTTCTTGGGGAATATATTATAGCTCCAGGGTTTTGAAAGGAAGTTAATTGGGCAGGATTTGGTACTGAAGTATCCCAGGGACCCCTTAGAATCTATTGAGAAGCTCTGTCTCTAGGCAGTGAGTTTAGACTATTTCTTGGTTCTAAACTTCTACCCAGGTGGCCTCAAATTTATTTCATGGAATTGGGACAACTTATCCTTGTTCTCCATTTACTGATTCACAATGTAGACCTGATGGCCTTATCCCATTTCATTTGTGATAAAAACACACACTTAGAACTATCTATTTCTCTAATTAAATATCTTCCTTTCTGTTGAAATTTAGTTATGGAATCAGTGATCCAAAGGGCACCTTAAATGTTCAACCATTATTAATCACTGCTTTATCTAGCCCTAGTTTTCCTTGCAAAGACAAAGTACACAGTCTATCTGGAAAGTTTTCTTATATTCAGAAATCCATGTCTCTATGTAATATATTCCTGCTTCAGAACAGCTTTGATGTCAAAAGCCCTTGCCAGAATTATTCCAGCCTCTAATGTTTCTCTGGCAGGACAGAGCTTTTACTGCTACCTAAGAATTCATCTGAGAAAGGGCTTTTTTCAGTGTTCAGAGGTTTCATTTATTTTTTGAACAATCCTTCTGCATAAGAATGTAAACCCTTTCTATCCCTTTTCACAAAGTTGAATCTGGCTTTAGGCACCACAGGCATCTTCAAGGTTGCAAAAGGGAGATTATAGTCATATCATGTTGCATATCCATTCATGTGAACATCCTTTTACAAATCAAGAAGCCTCCCTGTCAACCATTCATGCTAAGTTATTCAATGAATTCCTTTCCCTCTGCTTAATAATTGTTTTCTGCATTATTGGTTATATGTACTCACTGGCCTGGTACTTCTTTAGTAATCTCCAGGATTTTATCTGAGTTTTAAAGGAGCTGAACATTTTTAATAAATTAAGTGGAACAAAACTAGATTTTTAAACAGATGTAGGAGACATTCCTCACTGTAGCCATATGTGTCTATCATTACAACCAGGGAAAAAGGAGAAATGAATAGGTGCTTCCTTGTTTTAATAATCCTCCATCATCAGGGAAATATTTATCTGCAATTATAACCTCATCTGAACTACTTCAAAAAGTTCATAAATCTGTATGGCCTTAAGCAAATCACTTATTCTCTTTGGGTCTCAGTTTCCTCATCTGTGAAATGTATGTGAAATGTTTGTATTAAATAATTTCTCTGGTCTCTTGACCTTTAACATTCTATTATTCTATGATTCAATAAGAGAGATGGGATCCTGGCCATTCAATTCACTTTTACAAGCTTACAGAAGCTTATAAAGAAAAAAAGACTGTAAAATGGAATCCTAACAATATAGTCACAAAAGAACCCAAGAATGAGAAAGAGAAAAGGCATTTAAAGACACCATGAAAGCCCAAAAGAATTCTCTATTATGTTTAGATTTATAAAGGATGGGTACAAAGATATTCTTTTGTTGATATTTTATGACTATGACTTTATGGAATAACAAGGTCCCAGGAAAAATTTTTAAAGTGAATATGACTGAAGGACAATACTATGATGCCTGACGGTATGGTTTCTTGTTTGTTTGTTTAAATCTTTACCTTCTGTCTTAGAATCATTACTATGAATTGGTTCCAAGGCAGAAGAGCAGTGAAGGTTAGGCAATGAGGGTTAAGTGACTTGCCTAGGTCACACAGCTAGGAAGTGTCTGAGGCTAGATTTGATCCCAGGATGTCCCATCTCTAGGCCTGGCTCTCAGTCCACCGAGCCACCCAACTGCCCCCATGATGGTGTTTTTAAATAGGCTTCAACATATCAACGACAACGGCATGGACACTCATGTAAAGACATCATGGATGCAAACATATATGAATTTGAAAGGAGACAGAATGGACAACTTAATTCAAATTGTGGAAGGAATAATCTATAAGAGATCAATATTGCCAGGACATAATGGTCTCCATGAAATATTAAAAGAACTAGCAAAATATTTCTAGTCTATTAGTTAGATTTTCTATGGACGTTTATGGAAAGATATAATCAAGGATCAAAGAGGATGAGTAGACTTGGTTATACAACTTGAAATAAAGGGACTACCCACATTGATAAAATCATAAATCTAAGTACATAAAAATATTTAGTGAGACATAATCAAGGATATGTAGGAAAGAGTGACTTGAAAGATCAAAAATAAATACCAGAAAGGCTAAAATTCACAATGAATGGAGGCTTGAGAAAAATGGCAATTTGTAAAAAATTTTAAGGGATGTTCAGAGAAAGAAGTCAAGGAAAGGGGAGATAGTCCAAGTGCCATTAATAAGTGATATAACATTAAAAGACAACAGGAAAAAAAACAGAATTGCTTAACTTTCATTTTGCTCCCATCTGCACTATAAAGCATCTGAATACCCAAAAGAAATATGGCTTGTTTGGGGACATAATAATTACAATTCCAATGGAAATTTCATGAAACCCCTTATATCCCTCATATTATGTGATATATGGAAAAATATCAAGACAATTAAGTCTCAGATAGATGAAGAGATACAAAAAATGCATCTTCCTGCTTTAAATTGATTCAGATCTCTAGAGACAAACAAATTATATTTGATAGTACCAAAAGAACTTGCAAGTATGATTTTGGAACTACTTGTGGTAATTATTGAAGTATTCTGAGCAAAAGGAGATGTATATAACTGTCTTGATTTCCCAAAACTGAAAAAAAAAACTACAACATTGATTACAGAAGTATATACTAGTGAATGTCAGAGCCATCTTGGACAGAATTCTAGCTGATTATAAATCTGCTATTTTGTGACAGTTCAGAAAAGAAACCAGTGATTATCAGGAACCAACATGAGTTCAAACTGATATGTAATTATGTGAAACTAAACATTGCTTTTTTTGAATAGGATTACTAAGTAAAGGATATGTTGTAGAAATAGTTATCTTAATTTCAGCAAAGCTTTTAGAAGAATCCCTTATAATATATTTGAGCACAAAGTGAAAGCTGGATTATAATTATATAAATTCAAAACTGACTGAATGACTATACCTCAAAAGATCAGACTAACAGATCATTGTCAACCTGGAGGAAGATCTCTAGTGAAATACAGCTGATAGTTATATACCCTCTCCTCAAAAAGACCATGGTGAACTAGTCTTAGTTCCAGACTAAAAGGACTAAATATGATATCATCTATGTATTAATTGGTTTTGATCAACTGCTTTTTTTCTTCTCTTAAAACATTTGTTAAAAGGCATGTTCTGAAATTCACAGAACAGAAAAGAAAAAAGGCCAGAACAAATCCTAGACAAGCCAAACATCTTTAAACGTAACATTGAATCTGTTACATACTTTCAAAGAAAAACAAGGTCTACATAATAGAGATTCATAATTTCATGCACAACATTCTTTCTATTCTATTGTGCATATCTAAGTGCTCATTTTCATCAAAGATTGTTAAATTAAGAGTTTTTTAATGAAGTGGAAACACTCTTAGTAAAGCTTATAAACTGTGAGAGAAGATCTAGAAAAATGGATTATTCATCAAAGGTACATTTAATAGCCAATGTGATGAAAATGTGGTTTCATGATGTCAAGATCTTGTGAACTCAAGGTCAAGTTATGTAAAATGAGTGCAGCAAAATATCATACAGAGGGGCAGCTGGGTAGCTCAGTGGATTGAGAGTCAGGCCTAGAGACGGGAGGTCCTAGGTTCAAATCCATCCTCAGACACTTCCCAGCTGTGTGACCCTGGGCAAGTCACTTGCCCCCCATTGCCCACCCTTGCCACTCTTCCACCTATGAGCCAATACACAGAAGTTAAGGGTTTAAAAAAATTTAAAAAATTTAAAAAAAGATCATACAGAGTACTAAAATTAATATAGAAACAATAATAACCTTTGTTAAAAGAGATTGTTGGATAAACAAGAAAAGATATATTATAAAAGTGAATAGAAGAATATAAAGACAAAAGTCAAAAACAAGATAAAAACTTTAAATAAAATTAATGTGTAATATTAATTTTCATTCACAGAAATGTAATGTTCAGAAAAAGGGATTTAATAATCTCTTTGTATTTTGCACTGACTACAAAAGCATTATATTCAATACTGAACATTTGTTTTAGGAAAGACAGTGATAAACTGAATCATGCTTAGAGGAGTGAGATCAGTATGGTTTGAGTCCTGGTGACCATATAGCATAAGGAAAAAAAACTGTGGCCAGAAGAATTCTACCTGGGAATAAAAGAAGATTTAATGGAATCTTTAAATACCTGAAGAAGAATCATATGAAACATGTACCTCGGTGGGGAGGGGAGTAGTGGATCAATGGATCAAAGTTACAGAGGCAGATTTTGATTCACAACATGAGGAAAAACTGTCTAAAAATTAAATCAGATATATTCTGAAGTAATGAGCTTCCTATCATTCTATTGTACTCCTATTACTGCAAGTGTTCAAGCAGAGATGGGATGGCCATTATAGGAGGGGTCCCCGAATAGTGATCCCTTAGAAATTAGACTATCTAACCCCTCATAGCCTTTCCAGTAACCAGTCAAGAATTTAATAAATGCCTGCTGTATGCCAGGTATTGTGCTAGGTTCTGGAAAAACAAAGACAAAAATGTAACAGTCTCTGCCCCAAAGGAATTTACATTCTTTCAGGAAAAGAACATGTACATGTACCAGGAGATTCAGGACAAATGCAAGATATCCCCCCAAAAAAATTCTAGTTGCAGAAGGAATCAAGAAATATTTCAGAACACAAGTAGCACATGCGTAGAGCTTTGAAGAAAACTGGGAATTAAAAGAAGCAAGAGGCAAGGAAGTAAGAGTGCATTTGAGGAATGGTAACAGCCCAGGTGAATTCACGGAGATCAGAGACAGAATCCTGTATGAGAAAAGCAGCAAGAAGGCCAGTCTGCCTGGATCACAGACAGATTGATGTATAATAAATCTAGAAAGGCATGTTGGAGCCAGTTACAAAGTGATTTAAATAACAATTAAAGACATTTATACTTGATTCTACAGGTAACAAGGAGTTACTAGACTATAATGAACAAGAGAGTGGCATGATCTGTTCTTTGGTTTGATAATAATATCACTTTGGCAGCTGTATGAAGGCTGAATTGGAGAGGAGAGAAATACCACACTGGGAAAGTAATTAGGAAACTATTGCAATAGAGCAAATGAGATGTGACAAGGCATTGAAGTAAGGCTGTGGCCCTGTAAATGAGGAGAAAGACATAGATACGAAAGTTTTAGGGGAAGAAGCAGCAGCAAGATTTGGCAGTTGAGTGGATAAGGGAGTATAATGAACCGAATGTTACACTGAAGGTTAACTTGGATAACTGGAAGAATGATGATGCCGTTGATTGAAAAAAAAAGGAAGTTAGAAAGAGGCATGGGTTTGGAGGGAAATATAGTTAATGACTTCTATTTTGGATGCACATGCCTATGGAGCATCCCGTTCAAAATGTCTAATTCGCATTTGGTGATGCAGGACAGGAGTTCAGAAAAGAGGATATGTTTTGATACGTATAGTTAATGATAATTAAATATATGGGAACTGATGAGGTCACAGAAAGACCATATCTGTGTGTAAAGAGAAAAGAGAAGAAAGCCCAAGACAGAGATTTGAGTTGTACTCAGAATTAGATTCTGAAATTTTATAATTCATTCAAAACATTCATTTTGAATTGTGGAGGGAGAGTTGTACAGAAGAAAAAAGAGGACTGCTTTTGGAGTCAGAGAATCTATTTTGAATCTTGGCTCGGACCCTTATTACCCATCTATCCGTATGACATTGAGCAAATCACTTTACCTCTATGGATCTCAAATTCACCATATTTTAAAAATACTGGATGACTCAAGGGATCCCTTTTGGATCTAGGTCTGTGATCAGTTAGATATCTACTCAGTGGATAGAGTTCTGGACTGGAGTCAGGAAGACTTGAGTTCAAATTTGGCCTCAGATACTTAAAAATTATGTGACACTGGGCAAATCAGTGTCGCTTCTGCTTGCCTTAATACATTGGTGAAGGAAATGGCAAACAACAAGAGTGTCTTTGCCAAGAAAACCCAACAGACAGTATTGGTATGCTATGGTCCACAAGGTCACAAAGAGTTAGACATGACTGAATGACAATCATCAGCCCACTGACACTGAACATCAGCCATCAAAAATGACATACACCTTTCCTACTGGCTCACACAAACCTTCCTGGCCAGATGGTCAGGACATTTGCAGAAATTTACCACTAAGAAGTATAGAATTCTAAAGATTTTCTTATCTTAAACCACCTTTAATCCCTTGGACCCACTCTTTGCCATGTTTAGCAGAAGCTTCTACTATTACTGCTGGCGGTCTTACCTCTGGTAAAAGATATTTGGCAGGACCAGCTAACAAAAAATTGGGGCCTTTATATCCCTCTTATTTCCAAAAAAGCTTAGTATTATTAGTAATACTGAGAAAGAAGTAGATTAGAACCCAGGGATGGGAGGAACTGGTAACAGTAAACTTTCCAGGTGGTAAAACTTCTTAAAGAAAACATTTTTGCTTTTGACTTCACAATTGGCTGATTGCTGCAGAAAGTCTCTGTTGGAGACTGAAAAAAAAAGTACAAGATTGAGCAATGCAGGGAAACAGGAAGAGGACAGGTTTGGCCCACCACATTTAACAGAACACAAAAGATTTAATATATAGGCAGAATTCCCAAAGTCCTTTATTTCTATTTCTAGCAACACTGTCACAGTGCTCTAAATGGTTCTGGGCTCTATTCTGATTTTTCCATGGGATTCCATCTTTGTCTTCCTTTCCACACTTCTCCACATTGTTCCTATCTCATCAATACTTCATGCTTTTCCTTTGTGGTTTAACATGAAAATTCCAGGTTCAACCAAATGTGCTGAATTTATTTCTGAACAGCTTATGTGGTTTATATGCTGTTGTTCTCTACATCAAGTCTTCATAAATTTATCCATCCCATATACATTTAGTTCCCTCCTTATTTTTACATTTCCAGACCAAATTTGCATGAGATTTAATTTTCAAATAGTCTCCAGCTTTAGGAAAGCTCCCCGCCGACCCCCATCAGGAATGTGGGAAGCAAAAATAGGACAGTTGACATGAGAAACTCTCCTGAACAAATAACACAGTAACAATTATCCAAATAAGAAGAGGTGAGTCATTGAAGAGAGAGGTAACAGAAGCAATAAGAAAACTAGTTTGCACAGAATTCGTCTCTGGAAGATTTCTACCATATAAGATGAGGTTGAATGAACGAAGGAATGAGCTGATTTTGGCAGTCCTCTTGCATAGTGATGGATGGAATGAATCTCTATTTGAAATTTGTTTTGCAGTCTAATTTTTTTCAAGGAACTACTAAAGTTATTTCAATACATAAACATTTTATTAAAAATCTAAAGGTTTTGCTTTCAAGCATTGTGAACTTTGGTCTCTTTAACCAAATGAGTAATTTACAAATTAATCTGTTAGAAGTAGCTCGTGGAGCAATGGCTAGATCTCTGGATCTAGGGTCAGAAAGAGTTGAGTTTTGGAAATATTTTGGAAATAAGAGGGACTTTGTAAAGGTCCCGATTTTTTGTTAGCTGTCCTGCCAAATATCTTTTATCCACCCTTAGACACTTACTAGCTGGGGAAGTCACTTAACTTCTATTTGCCCCATTTCCCGCTACTGTAAAATAGGTATAATAGTAGTATCTATCATGCAGGGTTTTGTGAAGATCAAATGAAATGCTATTTGTAAAAATCACTTAGCACAGTGCCTGGCATATAATAGGCAGTATATAAATATTTATTCCCTTCCTTTCTTTGTCTTCTTGGAAGGAAAGGCAAGGTTATTCAAAGAAAAAGATATAATAAATTCTTCTTTGTCACTGGCTTAACCCAAAGTGGGCTAGAATGTACTGTTTATCTTAAAATTGCCTGTAAAGTGCCTAACCGACCCATATCTCCAAAGCTCCAGAATTCATCAGTGTTTAAATATACCTTCTAATTATGTAGGTCACAAACCATCCAACACTTTTTATGGAGTCTTCATGAATTACTATGTCCTACAAAAACTTGGTGACAACTTTTTCATAAGGAACCTCTCTACCTCTCCATATTTATCTAGGAATAGGGGAACACTGGTAAATGTTTAACAACCAGCTCTTCAGGGAAGAGGGGAATACATTACACTTTTAAGTTTAATATTCATTATTAATATTTTTTCATATTGAGCATGTCCAGAAATGTGTTTCATGTTTGCATATTGATCTATCACCTCTTTGCCAGGAAGTGGGTAACATTCATCATTGGAATCATGTTTTATCATTATGTTGATCAGAATTCTTAGGTCTTTCAGTAATGTTCATTTTTACAGTATTGATATCATCCTATAGCTTGTTCTCCTGGCTCTTCTCACTTCTCTCAATATCAGTTCATAAAAGTCTTCCCAGCTTTCATTGAACCACCTCTTCACTTCTTAAAGCACAATAGTGGAGCAACTAGATGGCACAGCATGTAGAGAGTCGGCCACAGAGAGGAGAGTTCAAATCTGACACCATACACTTCCTAGCTGTGTGACCCTTGGCAAATCGCTTTACCTTAATTGCCTCGTGTTTCTCACTCTTCTGTCTTGGAACTAATACTTAGTTTTGATTTTAAGACAGAAGGTAAGGATTATTTTTTTTATCCCAATAGTATTCTCTTCATTCATACACCATAATCTATTCAACCTTTCCCAAATTAGTGGGTTCCCACTCAGTTTCCAGTTCTATGGCACTACAAAAGGAACTGATAAATATTTTTGTACATATGGGATCTTTCTTTATTCTCTTTGAAGGATAAGTCTAATAGTAGTATCATTGAGTCAAAATCTACACTTAGTTTAAAAACTTTTGGAGTGTAGTTTCATATTGTTTTTAAGAATGGCTGGACCTACTTACAATTCTGCAATAGTTCTTCAATGTTCCTATTTTCTCAAAGACACTATGACATTCATCATTTGGCTTTATTTTTAGCTTTGCAAATTTGATGGGAGTGAGGTGTAACTTCAGAGTTACTTTAGCTTGCATTTTTAAAATTATTAGTGATTTGGAGCATTTTTTTTCATATGGTTGTAGATCGTTTGGATTTCTTCCTTTAAGAACTGCTTGCTTGCTCATATCCTTTGACCCTTTTGTCAATTGGTATTTGACTCATAAGTTTGAATCAGTTCCTTCTACAACAGTGTCCTGGCTAATATGACTAAATGAATTCTATGAAGTAGTTATATGTATTTAAACTCACAGATTTCCAAGTAATAATTATGTAAAATGTGACAATTGGTTCAAGCCCAAAGGAAATATGTAGTATAAATCCAATACTCACTGGATTTGTAGTTCACACCTATTGAGACCTACCAGAATATATTAGAAATGAAACTTTTATCAAAGAAACTTGTTGCAAAGGCAGTCCCCCCCTCCACTGCAATTTGGAACTATGCCCAAAGGGAAATAAAACGGGACATACCCTTTGATCCTATAATACCACTACTAGGTCTGTATACAAAAGAGATCATAAAAAAGAGGAAAGGACCTACTTGTACAAAAATATTTGTAGCAACTCTTTTTGTGGTGGCAAAGAAGTGGAAATTGTGGGAATGGCTGAACAAATTGAGCCATCGGTTGGGAAATGGCTGAACAAATTGTGGTATATGTTGGTGATGGAATATTATTGTGCTAGAAGAAACAATGAGCAGGATGATTTCAGGAAAAACTGGAAAGATCTACATAAACTGAAGCAGAGCAAAATAAGCAAAACTGGAAGAACATTGTACATAGTAAGAGCAATACTGGATGATGACTATGTAAATACAATGATCTAGGAAAATTCTGAAGGACATTTTACAAAGAATGCTCTCCACCTCCAGAAAAAGAACTGTTGAAGTCAGATGCAGATCAAAGCATCCATTTTTCACATTAGTTAATTTACAGTTTTATTTTGGGATCATGGTTTTATATGAGTATGCTGTTACAATAATGACCAAAATTGAAGTATGTTTTGTAAACTGTTTTCCATCTCTGAGAGGAAGGAGGGAAGGAATAGAGAAAAACAATTTGTATCATAATTTCAGAAACCAAATATTGAACATTGTTATTGCATATAATTAATTGGGAAAAGAAAATATCTTTGAATAAAAAATACCCCTTTTCCCACACTTAAGTACTAAATTTCTAGTCCCAGCTGTTTGTGCAAAACCTTTTACATTTTATATAATCAAAATTGTCTGTTTTATCTTCTGTGATCCTCTCCTTTATTTGATCAAGAAATCTTCCTCTCTCCATAGATCAAAAATTTCTTCTTGTTCCTATAAATTGTTCATGATGTGACTTTCTAGGTCCTAATGAGATGTTTATTTGAAGCTTTTCTTTGTATATATTGATCCAAAAAGTTTTGACAGACTGTTTTTGCCAAATAGTGAATCATTAACCCATTAGTTACGGTCTTTAGTTACATAAAACACTAAGATACTAGTTTTGTTTGCTTTTATATGTTGTATATATAATATGTTCCAGTAATAAATCTCTCTTTTTTAAACTACTACTAATTTGTTTGAATGATTTCTGTTTGGTGTATAGTTTGATATCTGATATAAATCTTCATTTGCCACATCTTTCATTATTTGCTCGAAATTGTTGTATTTTTGTTCCAGATTAAATTATTTTTTCTAGTTCTGTTAACTAATATTTGGAAATTTGTCTTATATTACTCTAAATAATTTAAGCTTATTTGGGCAGTAGTATAATTTTTCTTATATTGGTTGGGCTATGGGTGAAAAACTAATATTTCTCTAATTATTTAGGTCTATATGTTCATAAATCACTGTTGTCTAGTTATTTTCTTAATGTTCTTATGTGCATCTTCATAGATAGATTCAAAAATATTTTTTCATTCTGCCAGATTTTTAAAATGGGATTTATCTAATTTCTTCCTATTGGATTTTATTGGTAATATAAAAATGCAGTTGGTTACAATAGATTTTTTTTAACATTCTTTAACTGGTAGTATGCTAGTACATGTTGAACAACTGGATCTCCAAAAAAAATTATGTGCAGCACATTTTAAGATTTACTCTGCATAATTAATATTTTCTGCATCACTTTTTAAAGTCTGGAAATCAATGAAACAATAAATCAAACCCTGATGTGTAGCATTTGCTGAAATCTGAGGTATAAATACTCATACTGAAATTTTAACAATTGACTCTCCTGACCCAGTTCAAGCTAACACCAACACCCTCCTGCCTACAATTTTACTGGTTACTAATTGTTCCACTTAATTTTTGGTTGAATTTCTAAATTTCTCCAAGTGTACCATCATATATATCATCTGCAAAAAGCAATAATTTCATTTCTTCTTTGCCTAAACTTATTCATTTAATTTCTTTTTCTTATCTTATTGCTATCCTAGCATGTCCAGTATTTTATCAAGTAGAAGTGAAAACAATGGATATTCTTGCTTCATCCTAATCTTACCAGATTTAAGGATTCTATTTCTGCCCCCATCCCCCATTACACATGATGGCTCACAGTTTTAGATGTAAAGTATTTACCAGGTTGAGGAAAAATCCAATAAGTCCTGGTTTTCTCAGGTTTTAAAAAGAAATAAGTATTTTGTCAAAAACTTTTTTAATTTTTATTTTGAATATTTTCCCATAGTTACATATTTCATTGCTTTCCCTCTCCCCTAAGCCTCCCTAACCCCTCTTAGCCAACGCACAATTCCACTGGGTTTTACATGTATCATTTATCAAGACCTAATTCCATATTATTGATAGTTGGACTAGAGTTATCGTTTAGTGTCTACATCTCCAATAATATCCCCATTAGTCCATGTGTTCAAGCAGTTTATCAAAAACTTTTTCTGCATTTATTGATATAACATTTTGTTTTTCTAGAAGAGCCCATTGTGTTTATATTTTTCCAAATACTGAGTCAGCTTTTCATTCCTGGTATAAATCTAACTTAGTCATAGTATACAACTTATGATGTAACTCTACCTCTACCCTACTTACTAATTTTTTATTAACATTTTTTATATCAAGGTTCATTATGGATATCAATCTATAGTTTTCTTTTTCTGTTTTGACTCATCCTGGTTTAGGCACCGAGATCATATTTCTATCACAGGAGGAATTTGGTAGGATACCTTCTACTTTTGTAGTTTGTATAACATTGCAATTGTTCTTCCAGAGTTTGATAGAATTTGCAGGTGAATCCATTTAATCCTGAGTTGTTTCTGTTTTTGTTTTTTTTTAAATAAAGGAGTTCATTTATGGCTTGCTCATACAACTGCTATCATTGGTCTTAGAGAGATACACAGATTTTAAAATCTTGGTTGATTTTAATGTGTCATCTAAGGTAATTTTCAGATATATGGGAGCCCTTCTCCCACTGACTGACCATTTAACCAGCTTTGACTTGTGTGTTAAAAGAAGTAAGGGACCACTGAGTCGTAGATATATGGGTGACAATATAAAGTGCACCCTCCCTATTCCACTCCCACCACAATATGTATGTATGCTAAGATAAAGCTCAATAGCATAAAGCAGTGATGGTGAACCTTTTGGAGACCCTGTGCCGTGCCTCACCCTTCTAGACTGCGTGCTGCCCCTCTCCCCTTACCCCTGGGGAGGGGAGTAAGAGCTCCCATTGGGCTGCTGGGCAGAGAGGCAGGTGAAGTGAGGAATGTCCTCAGCTGGAGAGGAGAGAAGGGGAGTGGCCCAAGCACTCACTCAAGGGAGGGAGGAAGCACTCCCATTTGGTTGTCACATAAAGACATATCTTTTGTAACTGTTACTACCTCATCACAGTAGAAGACAATTTTCCATGGGATTTGATGACCCTTGGGCAATTCTACTCTTCATACCACCCCAAGGATGGTATGAGACCTATGGTTTAGCCTGTGTAACCCTACCAGTGTTGATTCAAAATCATGTTATTGGTTGAGTTAAAAAGTCTACAGCTAGGAATCTGAACTTGGTGGCATACATGGAGCAAAAGACCTAGACCTAATTCAATAACCACTTCCTCTAGCACAGAGATTTTCCTGGACTGTTCTACCCACTTTAGGGATGATGGCAATAATAGATTCTATTAGAAATCTCTCCAGTGATGCTGAGAAATTCTCTCAAGATAAAATTCAAGCCATCTCCTGAACTTCTAAAGCTATCTCTTTTCTCTAAGAAGAGATAGATTACTTGATAAAGAGTCATGCAAAATTGTGGATGAAGTGAGAGATTAATGTTGTTCTCCAGGTAATAGTTATTAATATCTTCGAAATGAATATGCCTAGCACTCCAGTAAAATCTCTCCTAGGCTTGCCCCACCACTGAATGAGGCAGAAACAACCAGACAATTTACCATACAAAATTTTTAGGATGAGTCCTTTACATCTATACTTTAACATGTTAATAAGTTTGCCCCTTTCTCCTAGTTTTCTGTAAGCCTTGCCCCTGGTACTACACATCTATCTGCATTCTGAGGGAATATGCAGAGAGAACCTCTAACTGAACCCTGACCAGTGTTCCAACAGAATCTGAGCAGATATGCAAATCAGAACTGACAAGAGAGTGCTCTAACGGAATCTGTATCATTAGAGAATGTGTTCCACCTGAATCTGGACCAGGTCAAGGACTTGAGGTTATTTTCCCCTAGAGTTCTCTCCCTCTCTCCCTCTCTCACTTTAAAATACTACCATTGTCATTAATGGCTTCCTAGTCTCTTGAGTGGACCACCACTACACACAGATGGTGAAGCCAGGACAATAGAGGGTGCCTCAGTTTGGCTACCTGAACAAATAATTTTATTCCAATGGGCAAATTAGGCCCCTCATGCTTCTAAAGAAACTGAGTATTGAAGAGAGTAGGGAGAAAGCCAATGCAGAGAAGGAAAAAGTAAACCATGGCCAGCCAAGAATGGTGTTCCGTGAGTATCAATGGGGACCCTGGTGAGAGAGGAATCCTCCTCTAAACTTGGCATGTGTGTGGCTTAAGAAGGAAAAAAACAGGGAGCAAGATGGAGATGACGATCTAGAATAAACTAGAACAGAAAAAGAGAAGAATTGAAGAATCCACAACTGAATAAAGTCCAAGCATTAGACTTAGCCAGAGTGGTAAGCAGCTTGAGAACATTTTATTCCATTTCCTTTATTTATAAAATGGGAGGGCTGAGATAAAGGCTGCAGGAAGCTTGTCAGGAGGCCAGGAGCTGTTGCTTTAACCAAGAGGAACCTCTTAGTTACGGAATTGCTTGGGAATTTGGGTTGATGAACCCATAGAAGTAAGCCTGGTAACTGCCCCATTTTGAGGCAGTTTGTGGGGTTGTCCCCTGGCTAGTTCACAAGAGAGCTTTGGCTGGTGAGCCTAAAGTTTGGGTGATGTGTTCTAGGTTGCAAGATATCTCAGGCAAGATGCAGGTTTGTCCGAGTCTGGACTGGTGAGTCTGAGAGTGAGTAGCCCAGAGAATGATTCCCAGGACATCTCAGGCAAGACTGGTGAGTCTGAGAGTGAGTGAATCAGGGAAAGTTAGCATGCAAGATATCTGGGCTGGGAAGTCTGGAATGAGCCACTAATGCAGGGATGGAGACACCTTAGGTCAGTGAGAGTGAATCTTTTAGAGATGGAATGCTGGTCCTCACACCCCTCCAACTCCAGAGACCAAGTGCCATGCCTGCCCCTCATCTCTCCCCCTCTTCACACACACACACACTCACACACACACACACACACACACACACACACACACTCACACACACACACACACACACACACACACACACACACACGGGAGAAAGTGCTCTGCTTCCCTCTAGCTCTGCCTTCTGTGAGTCCCCTACTTCCTACCTCCCCCTGCTAGCTCCCATTGGGCTCCTAAGGCAGAGGGGTAGGGACAAGAAAAATATCATCCAGCAATATGAAAAGGGGGAGGGGAGTAGCGTGGCCGAAGACCCTCTGCTTTAATTTCTAGTAATGAACTGGGGGGGGAGGCAGCCGAGTGCCCACAAAGAGAGTTCTGCATGCCATCTTTGGCACCTGTACCGTAGGTTCACCATCACTACCCTAGGTATTTGGGGATTGGATAGACATTCTAGATTTTGCTGACATTTGAAGATCAGAGATTAAAATCCTAGAGAAGAGACCCTGGGGCAGAAACAAACCACAGTTTTGTGTTTTTTTGGCCAGGTGTCCTCATGGAATGGTTTATTACAGTTTCATCTCACAGGGTGGGCAGCAATACATGAGATTAAGCATCAGTCAAAAACTCAAAGGCCTCTGGGATCGGCATGCAACACTGAGAGGGGTAAGTGCAAACACCAAGCTTGAGGCTGGGAGGTGGGCATGGAGGAGCACAGACTGCTTCCAACAGGAGCCAGGGGAGAGAGAACTCCAGGGGAATGGGGAAAGGAGCATTTCTTTTATTTCCATACCCTTACCCCTCTGCCCTTAATACATTAAGAATGAGATCCATACTTCTTGTAAAATACCCCAAATCAGATATTTTTCCCCTCAAATTGAAAATAATAATTTTTGAAAAATCATAAAAAGATGAAAAAAGAAGAAAATAAGGAAGTGAGGCAGGCAGGAGCCAAGAGGATGGGAGATAAGGGTTCAAGTTTATCCCTTCCTCCCATTTCAATTCAGAACCCCAAACCCCTTTGGTCCCCTCTTGGGCGACCTGTGAGAGAGGGACAGGCCAAGATGGGCATCCTGTAGTAGAGAGAAGAGGACTAGTGGGGGGACTAGGAGGACAGAGCCAGGATAGCAGGAGAGTGGCCAGGGAAAAGCCAGGACATATGACTGGAAATGAAGGCCCCCCCAGCTGCTCCCCATTCTCCCAGGGCTGAGTCCTCCCACCAGGCCCCTCCAGCAGCACCGTGGCACAGGCGGGGGTGGGAAGCCAGCGAGATGCAGTCTTTTGTGGGGGGGGGGTTGAGAGGGGGGTTCAGCCTGAGCTGATCCAGTCCTCAGTAGCACTTCAGTCTCTGTGTCCAGGGGAATCAAGGGGATTGAAGTGCCCAGGAATGCCCTCACAACCACCCAGGCATTCAGAGGTGGAGCTCATAGGCTTTGATATTTTCTAGCTAAGCTGCAAGAAGGAGGGCCAGTTGGCAGCATCCAGATGCCAGCAATTCCTCCTCACCCCGTAGATGGGAGCCAGGCAGCCATCTGGTGCTTCCATCTTGTAGCCCTTCTCCACTCTCTGGACCATGCCCTTCAAAGGGATTCTCTGATAAGGCACTCAGCTGGAGGAGTAGAACACAGAGAAGTATCCCAAAATGCCACACATCGGGTTTGGTGGAGAATTTCTTCTCTCTCAGGGCATTAGGGGTGGTTCCCTTGACCAGCAGTTTCCCCGTGTCCTGGGTGCAGGAGGCCTCTTTGGTGAGGCCAAAGTCACTGACCTTGATGATGTTGTCTTCAGACACCAGGACATTCCGGGTGACCAGGTCCCAGTGCACAGAGTTGTTGGCCTCCAGGTATTCCACTGCCTCAAACACATCCAGGGAGAACTTGAGGAGGGAATCTCCACCCAGCACCTACTGGCCCTCTATAGGAGATAGTCCACTGGGCTGCCTTTGGCCAGGTACTCCGTGAGGATGTAGAGGTCACCCTTCTGCTCCACAGTCACCTCGAGGTTGCTGTCCTGCATCTGCATCATGACAGAGGCCTGCACAGTGGCATCATTCTTAACACACTTCACAGCGACTTTATTACCCCAATAGTCCCTGAGCGTCATGTCTCAGAACTCACCCTTGCTGATGGTCTGAAGCAGCTTGAGGTCCTTCCCACTGAGGGCCCAGTCACTTCAGGAGAACTGCTCCTAGGCTGTCACCATCCCCTCCATTACTTTGGACTTGATGAGACAGGTACAGGGTCCCTCTTGTGTCTGTGGTGTAGTGCTTCACCAGCTGGGTGAGATTCTCAAAGTAGACCTACTCGTTGATGCTAAGCTTGCTGGTAGCATAGATGATCTGGTAGTGTTCCACCTTGCCCTCACAGCTCATGCACAGTGTGTAGTCCCTCGGGTAGTTGGAACTCTCCTGGACCAGAAACAGGTCTCTCCTCTCTCTCTCTCTCTCTCTCTCTCTCTCTCTCTCTCTCTCTCTCTCTCTCTCTCTCTCTCTCTCTCTCTCTTCCCCCCTCTCTCTCTCTCTGTCTCTCTCTCTCTCTCTCTCTCTCTCATAGAGCAGCTGCTCCTCCTGCTCCCAAGTGATCTTCCCATGGAACCATACCACAAGGCCACGAGGCTCAGCTTGATGCCCACTTTCATGATAGAGGAGAGATAGCAGCAGGACATAATAGATATGGCTGAGCAGGGTAGGAGAGAATCAGCCCATATCCCTCTGGACAGCCCATTGGGATTAAAATTGCAAGCTTGGAATGAGTCTTCCCATTTCGCAGTTTATTATGGGAGAATTCTTATTAAATACTGTTGTTTAGTCTGGTCAGGAACAGAAATTGACCACAATATTTTGTGGCCCAGATTTGGAACTTCTGACAGCTCAGCCTGTGAAAAATTTATTTGACCATCTTTAGGAGAAAGATTAGGAACGATGAGGAGCTGGTATATGCAGCTCTATGGCTCTCTCTGAGGTGGAGACCTCTGTGTTAAATAATGTGTCTGAAGGGAGAAGGGAAGCAATAGCAGAGGCAACAGGAGCAGTGGCAGAGGCAGAAAAGGGAGAGAAGGAGAAGGATTCAGAATTGGGGGCCAGAGGAGGAGAGGATCCAAAACTTTCTTAAGGTCCTCCCTTCCCTTTCTCTGGCTTCTCCTGTTCCCCGATTGCCACCTCATTCTGCTCCTGTTTCCTCAGTCCCAGTACCACCTCCTATTTCACAAGCAGCTGGAGCACTCTCACTTGAGATTATAATCCCTCCTCCTGATTCTTACAGATCCCCTCAGTGGGGAGTTTGAACAGTTAGCGGAGGATCAGAGAAACTTACTCTTAGGTGGCGTGGTGAAGCAATGCCCACTGAGGGAAACTCCACTAGGATAGGGAATTGGCTATGATAATGTTCCCCCTCAGCAACTCTGACAAGAAGGATTTTAAGACAGATGGAAAGTCCCCTAGAAACAGGAGGAGAGCAGAGCCAGATCAGAGAAGGTACTAGGAAGGTCTTAGATAATGAAAATCCCATAGCCCAAAGTGGATGGAGAGGGGAACAGGAATTTCGTCTCTGGGATAGCAATGAATCCGCCCACCATACAAACATGAGGGATCCCATAAAGATAATTATTCTGGGAATAAGAACAACAATGCCCTAGAGACAGAATCTGAATAAAGTCTATGAGACTAAGCAAAGAAAGGATGAGAATCCCACTGGATTTGTCAATAGATTGAAAGAGGCATTTAGCAAGTATTCTGGTATGGATCTGACTGAGCCTTTTGGACAAGGTCTCTTAAAGACCTATTTTATAAATGTAGGCCCAGACATCAGTGGAAAGTCCTAGAAAATGGAAAATCAGGAATTTTTATAGGTGTTTTAAGAAAGAAAGGATGGAGCCATCAATTTAGAAGACCTCCAGAGGCCATTTGTGTCCCTACTATGTGCTATAGCTGTGGAGTAGGTGACTTGGGGGAAAAGTCCCTAACAACAGAGAGAACAGAGGCTTCTCTCTCTCACAAAGATTGAGGACCAAAGGAGTCAGAGTCTGTTTTTTGGTTCTCACCTGGAGCTCTTGCTAACACTGAAAGTGGAAGATCAGGCAGAGACCATTTTCCTGACAGATATAGGGGAAGCTAAGCTGTCCCTTATTGTGCTGGTCCCAGAGGCTAAGCTTTGTAAAGTGAGACCGATGGTGACTGGGGTAAAAGAGAATTTTCCTGTTCCCATCACCCAATCAATAGAAGTGAAATATGAGCAAAAGTCTCCCCTACCTGGGAAAGTCAACCTATTTACCAATGAGTCTTCATGAGTCTTAGATGGAAAAAGAAGAAATGACTATGTGATAATTGAGGGAAACAAAGAACCTCTTTTGAACAGAGAACACCCTCCAGAGGCCTGGTCAGCTCAAATCTGTGAATTATATGCATTCAACCAGGCTATGAAGATGCTAGATGAGACTAGGTTGATACTCTAGTAAAGGGGAAAGAATTAGTTTATGTGAAGTTCTGCTGAAGCCTGAAGAATGAGGCTTCCGCTGAAGCAGAATACTGCTGAAACATGCTTTAACTATTTGTGCTGCCTATCTATGTTGCAAGTCTGTGTTTTGTGTTGTGCCTGTACAGTGAGGAGGGTTTTGGGGGAAGAAGACTTCTGATTGATGAGGTCCTCTGTCTCTCTCTCTGCTCCATTATTCCAGGAAAAATGTAGGAGTGGACAGACCAGAGAATGTGTTTAGGGAATTCAAAAAGAACACTTCTGTGTGGTTTTTGAGTTTCTTAAACTTTAAGATAATTTAACTAAGAAGAAATTAACTGAGAAGAAATTTTGCATTTTGCTCTCTGCTCTTTCTAGAAGACAGAGACTAGAAAAGATTTGTTTGATATTATTCTTCCTTTTTCCTCTGATGGCCAGCAGAGAGAAGGTGAAAGAGAAGGACAGAAAGGAATATTTTGATCTCATAATTAGAAGGTGTTATTTTTTAAATTGATGTATGTGACTTTGGAAAATCACAAATGATTCTGGAATGTACTTGTGGAACTAAGTAAAGTGAATGTAAAAGTGATCAGTTAATAAGATTCCAGAAGGATTCTATTCTTTTTTAGAAGTGAAAAAGCTACATGTTCCCACTAAGATTTAAAATGAACAATGGTTAGAGATTTTTTTCTCCCTTTGGTTAGAGATATGAATGTTTGAACATGCCTAAAATGTTTGTTATTTAAGTAAACTGAAGTTGGGGATTGAAATGACATGGGTAATTAGTTTTATTGGCCTACCATTTTCTGGCTATTTAATGAAAAATGAGGGTTTAATGTAGTATAATGTGTAAAATTAAGAAGATTCCATATAATCTAAATTGTTGGGTTTACAAATGAAAATATGGAAATGTTATTTTAGTATATGTGCTGCTGAAGGGAGCACCAAGAAAAAATGTAGTAACATTGGGAATAAGAAATTTGACATTTGTGAATTTGAAATGTAACATGTATTAAGAGTTTGGAATATTGTTAACAGAATTTCTGAATTCATGACTATATTGTAATATATTGATTGTTACCAAAATGTGTATTTTGGACAAGAATGATTATACTCAAATGTAAACATGTGTTTAGATACAATTTGTTAGATGATTTGTACTGCAAACTAAATTAATGTTTGAAGTGAATTGGATAAGACAATATGCAAAAGAGTGTATATAAATAATGCATTGTTAATAAGATTGATAATCTGGGCTCTTTTAGCAGGTACCAGGATATCTGGTAGAGCGGATGCTTTAGAGACTAGAAAATTTAAGCAACTGTTTCATCTCCCTCTCTTACCAAGGAGGAACATGTTGTATAACCCTCAGTATTCTCAGAGAAGTAGATAAATGTAAGATATTTCTAGCTCAATCAATGGTAAAGGCAGGAGAGTCTTTTTGAGGACCAAAAAATTAAAGAGTAGATATTTTATTTGTAAACTTGTGTAAGAGTGAGATTTTAGATATTATATAGATATATATTTAAAGTGTGGCCACCAGGAATCAATAATTCAGATTGATTCCGTAATTAAAATAGACCCAAGTCAGGATCGGGTTTAAGGTAGCTTATTTACAATTAGGAAGGTAAAAGGTAGGGAAATAAAGAGAGGGAGAGGCTAGTCCAGGCCTGCAGAGGCCTGGACAGAGAGAGAAGGTTAAAAGGCTAATTAAACTAAATACACGCCACAAGGCCTTAGCAATCAGAGAGGCTAGAAGCCTACTTAAGGTAGAATTTGGAAAACGCCAAGGTAGGCCAAGGAAGTCAGCCTAACTTACCCACGTGACCATTCAGAGTGGAAGCAGTCTGAGGTCTCCCCAGAGAACCTTCAGCACCAAGTTCAAAGCGGGAACTGCCCCAACAGAAAGTAACCAACATACTTAAAGAGATAGTGTCTCTCGTCACTTCCTGTGGGTCCACCTCTAATTCAAGGGGACAAATGGCAGCCTCTACACTGATTTGGACTGCCCAAAAGGCAGTACCTTGTTCTTGATTTGTTACTTATTGTCACGTGTGGGTAACTCATCTCCCCTCCCCACTAAGGGAGGTGGGGATGACATCATCTTGGGTAAGTAAAGTTTTGACTATGAATAGGTTTAAGCTAATTCTATTCACACACTTGTAAGGTTTTGAGAAGCCATCAGAGTGAGTAAATAGATAAGACAAAAAGCTTATTCCGTTTAGGGAATTTTAAGATATTGAAATTAGATTACTGAGAATTTAGACTTCTCTGATCTGTAATGGACAAGATTTGTCATTTAAGGCTAAAAGGCTTTTGGGATCTCAACTGAGTTTTAAACTTGAACTCCAGCTATGGCTGTCTCATGATTGATCTATCACCAAAAAAAGAGGATGATGACAAGGTACTCAGAGATTAAATGAAAGCCCCTGGGAGAAGTTGGGAGAGCCATCTCAGTCTGAAGCTGAGATAGGACCCTCGTGACTCAAGTAAGGCAAATTGAATTTTGATGATCCCTGAGTCAGACTGTGTCCTTTTAAGACATGAGGACAGTTATAACCTTTCCCCTGCCTTTTCCTATAATGATGAGCATGGAAGGGCAGGTTGTGGGATGTAAGTTCCAAGTTCCACTTCTCAAACAAAGTAGATTAGTAGTTAAGGACTGGGGACCAGGAGTCTCTGTATCTCTTATAGAATCTGAGGTAGAGAATTTGTTTGAAAAACTGTTATTACTTATGTGTTAGATTTCCTGTTAGCAAAAACATCTCCAAAATTTCTGCAAACAAGATTTGTCTTGGATGAAGAACTCTGAAGATGGGTTGTGTCTAGTTAGCAATGCTATAGGGGAGGCAAGAGAGAATAACACAACTTTAAAAATTAAAATTGGAGGGTTTGTGTGAAGTGAGAAATTAATGTTATTCTCAAAGTAATAGTTATTAATATCTCCAAAATGAATATGCCAGCACTCCAGAAAAATTAGTCTCTCCTAGGCTTGTTCCACCCCTGAATGAGGCAGAAACAACCAGGGTCTTTACTATACAAAATGTTTTAGCATATCCTTTAAGTTTATACTTTAAAATGTTAATAAGTTATCAAGAGGGTTATCCATCATGATCAGGTGGGATTTATACCAGGAATGCAAGGATGATTCAACATTAGGAAAACCATCCACATAATTGACCATGTATCAACAAGCAAACCAACAAAAACAACATGATTATCTCAATAGATGCTGAAAAAGCCTTTGACAAAATACAACACCTATTCCTACTGAAAACACTAGAAAGTATAGGAATAGAAGGGCCTTTCCTAAAATAATAAACATTATATATCTTAAACCATCAACAAGCATAATATGCAATGGGGATAAATTAGAAGCCTTTCCAATAAGATCAGGAGTGAAACAAGGATGCCCATTATCACCTCTATTATTTAACATTGTACTAGAAACACTAGCAGTAGCAATTAGAGAAGAAAAAGAAATTGAAGGTATTAAAATATGCAATGAGGAGACTAAGCTATCACTCTTTGCAGATAATATGATGGTCTACTTAAAAAATCCTAGAGAATCAACTAAAAAGCTAGTAGAAATAATCAACAACTTTAGCAAAATTGCAGGATATAAAATAAATGCACATAAATCATCAGCATTTCTATATATTTCGAACACATCACAACAGCAAGAGGTAGAAAGAAAAACACCATTTAAAATCACCCTGGACAGTATAAAATACTTAGGAATCTATCTACCAAAACAAACAGAGGAATTATACCAATAAAACTACAAAACACTTTCCAAACCTCCAGGAACTGATGCAGAGTGAAAGGAGCAGAGCCAGAAGAACATTGTATACAGAGACTGATACACTATGGTAAAATCTAATGTAATGGACTTCTGTACTGGCAGCAATGCAATGACCCAGGACAATTCTGAGGGATTTATGGAAAAGAACGATACCCACATTCAGAGGAAGAACTACAGGTGAGGAAACACAGAAGAAAAACAACTGCTTGAACACTTGGGTTGATGAGGACATGATTGGGGATGTAGACTGGAAAGGACCACACCAATGCAACTATCAATAATATGTAAATAAGTCTTGATTGATGACACATGTTAAAATCAGTGGAAATGCGAGTTAGCTGGGGGGGGGGAGAGAGAGTTTGAGGGGGTGAAGAGGAAAGTAAAAACATGAATCATGTAACCATGGAAAATTTTTCAAAAAAATTAATAAAAAAAACAAAAAAATTAAATAAAACAATACATTAGAGGGGAGGGAGAGAAAATCATTTAACCATGGAAAAATATTTTTAAAATTTTAAATTAAAAATTAAATGCTATTTAAAAGGAAAAAAAGAGAGAAAACAAACAAACAAATAAATGAATGAATGAATGAATGAATGAACAAATGAATAAATAAATAAATAAACAAACAAACAAACAAATAAATAAATAAATGGAACTACATTATAATTGATGGCTTCCCAGTCTCTTAAATAGTGACTAGACCACCACTACACACATCTGGATATGCTTACAGAGGCTTCTCAGGGTGCTCCTGCTCTTATTAATCAATCTTCTTGTTCTTACATAAATAGATTGGTGAAATTGTTACAAATGTCCAAGAGCTTCAAAAATGTTTGAATGAAACTCAACAAATCTTTTAGAGTTTCATGTGACATCTGATGGTACGTGGTAGAGTCTCCCAGGGCACAGGTTTGTTAGTAACTATGACAAATTGTACCTTTTTAATTATAGGATGTTTTGTCCATTTCAGACTTAGCTTTAATTGTTGTATTAATATCTATGCCAAGCTTTTAGCAGGGAAAAAACGTATGTATATGCATTCTGAGAAACATGACCATTTAAAAGATATAATTGATTTAACTTTTAAGTAATCAATCTGTATTTTTCAAATGTACATATTTAACTTTGACATTGTTTGATGGGTTTCAAGAAATGATCTTTCTGATTATTTCTCTGTTTTTTTAGCTTTAAGTATGATTTTCTTTAACTTGAGTTTATAGAATAATACCTGATACTTGCTACTGAAGAATCAGTTAAACTGTCTAACTGTCCTGACAACACCACATACCTCAAAGCTTAGATTACTGAGACCTGCCATTGGTTGTTAAATCTTATGGACTATAACTGATATTTGAGTTTGATCCCAGAAAAATTATGAAAGGACTGTTAACAAGCCACTGATTAATGCTGATAAAAAAAAAAGATGATCATGTATGTCAACAAACACTAGAGGGAAGATGAAAGTCAGTAACAAAGTTGGAGATCGGAAAAGTGACTATTTGGCAAAGTTCTGAGGTAGGCCTCTTCTGACTCAGCCTGTAAGACATGAGCCTGCAAGACATGAGACTATCCTTATTTGGCTCTGACTCCAGCTTTCTATCCCTATGACTCTTGTATATAGTAGAAATCAGACTAGAGGGCCACATCCTCCTTTTTGTCAGACTTCTGTCTCTCTTCTTTGGCACAGAAACTTTCGTTATTCATGGCAAATGATAGATAACTACAATATTGCTGCATCTGACCTACATGCTTATAGAATATAAACTACCTGCACTATACTTTGAATCTATATCAGACTTGTTATAAGTTTTATTTATATACAATTTTTCCTCTTATTTTTGGGAGAAGTGATTCATATATTAATGCATTACTAAATTAGTAACCCAGCCATACATCCTTTTCAAAGTCTATTGTAAAAGAATGTTTACTGTATTGGAATATTATTTTGTGTTACCATCAGGTTATGTTTGTAGGATTAGATCCTGGGCAGTATCTCATCCTCCTGAGGGTAGATTGTGAAGTTATCCTAAAGGTCCGTAACTAATATTTTTTAAAGCAATTTTAGGGAAAGACATCATCAATAAACTGCGCCAGAAAAGTAGATCTCCTGGAGAAGATGCTGTAAGAACTATCATGCTTCCAGATGGACTGAAAAAGATGATAGCAATAGAGGATGTCCCCAGAAATCAAACACTACATCATGAACCTTTGGACATAATTTTCTGGACTATGGAAGTTTAGGCCCTCTGTCCACTTCTCTCCTTCTTGTGTGCTGTTATTTTATTGTTATTATAAAACCTTTGTACCCACAATGGCTCCTTATCAATGTGTCTATCATTCATTTATCAATATGTTAAGATTCAGCCAAATGTAATTAGCCCTCCATGAAATGTATAATATCTTTGCCATGTGATTTTGTGCCTTTTCTCTCTCCAATCCAATTTCACTATCTAATAAACAATTATAAATAAATATATGGTCTTCAGAGAATTTTCATGCTAACACTAAATTTCTCTTTCTGAGATGAGATTTTTTAGATTCTCTCTCTTGTTCTGTTAATATGAGTATTTTTTGTTTGTGTAAATATACATCTGTTTCATCTAAGTCATTGATTTTGTTGGCATGAAATTGGGTAAAATAGTTTCTGATAATATACTGTATTTTTAAATTTGTTGTGAATGTTCATTGAGATTTGATACTAGTAATTTGGTTCTCTTTTACTCAATTTTGTTAATGGCTTATCTGTTTTGTGTTGTTTTAAGGTTATATTTATTAATTCAATGATTTCCTGCCTTTTAATTTTGTTCATCTTTTTTTTTAGTTTTAGGATTTCTGTTTTGGTGTTTGTTTTTTAATTTTTGTTTTTCTAATTTTCTTTCACTTGCATGCTCATATTTCTTTCTTTTATTCATGAAAGCATTTAGGAATATAATTTTACACTTAAAACTGCTTTAGATGCATTCAAAATAATAATTATATATAGCACTTACTCTGTACTAGGCACTGTACTAAGCACTTTACAATTATTAGCTCATTTGATCTTCACAACAACCCAGGGAGGTAAGAGATATTACTAAGTCCATTTTTAAGATGAGGAAACTGAATCAAAGAGGGGTTGTGGTTTTCCCAGAATAATACAACTTCTAAATCTCTGAGACCTGATTTGAACTCAGGTCTTCTTGACTCCAGGACTGGCATTCTAATCTCTGTAACACTTAGCTGCCCCTAAAAATTTTGTTGTCTCATTGTTGTCATTATCTTTAATGAATTTCCTATTATTTCTATGATTTTGTTCTTTGAACCATGATTTTTATGATCAATTATTTGGTTTCTAATTGATTTTTCACCATTTCCTCAATGTTTTTTATTTAACATAATTTTATTTAATTGAAGTTCATAAAGGATGGGTTTAATATTACCTCTTTTTTGCATTTCTTTGTGAGATTTTTGAGCCCTGACACATGGTAAATTTTTGTAGTGATGCCATGTGCTATTATTATACACTATATACATATGGGTATATTATACATATAACATATATATTTAACATGTATTCATGTGTATTCTTAAATGTGCATGTAACATATGGGTGTATATATGTCTATCTCAAGGACACAGAACTCATTCTTAGTAAAAATCAAATGTATAACAGATACTTGCTAGTAATATGACTTCTGGGTAAATCACTAACCTGTCTGCTTTTTGCTTCATTTTCCTCATTGGTAAAATGAAAGAACTGGTCGTTTTTAAGTTTTTTAAACTCTAAATCTGTGATTCTATGGGGGGGAAATGGTTAACAGTATAAATGGTAGTAAACTGAAAATTCCTTTCAGACTGATAATCAGCCATTAATGACTTTGCCTCTTCAAATAATTTCAAATCCCCAATACTATCTTATCAACAAACCTACATTTTTCTATTTTCCCCCATTAAATTAGCATGAGATACTTGTCAAATGCTATGCTAAAATGTAGATGAACTAGACTGGGAAAACATTTTCCTTTTCTAACCCCACAGAACATGTCACTGACAGAGGCTTAAGAATCCTATCTATCAGGACTTTAAGCACCCTAGGATGGAATTCATCTGGGTTAGATGCCTTGAATTTATCAATGATGATTCTTCTGTCACTGATGACCCATATCTTGAGCATCAAGTTAAATCAATATTATTAGTACCTTCTATGTGCCAAAGCTCCTCTTTCTTTTTTAGGAATCAAAAAAAGACAAGAGTTTCTACTCTCAAGGAGCACATAGTCAAATGGGAGAGACCACATGCAAACAACTATATACAAAAAGGACAAATAGAAAGCACATAATGTACAGACAGAATAAGTTGTAAATAATCTTAGAGAAACAGAACTTTGGTTGATGAGGATCCAAAAAGGTTTCTTGCATAAAGTGGGACTTCAGCTGAGACTTGAAGGAAGCCAAGGAAGCCTGGATGCTCTCTGTTGATGATTTTTATTCCTTCCTTTCCAGTCCAGAGATCATTTTCCTTGGCAAAACAGAAGCAAAATAAGATTTGAGTTGCTTTACCTGGCAGAGGGGTCATGCCCGAAAGAATGGTGGAGGCCAGAACGTTAAGGGAGGAGGAATAAATTTCACAGTGCAGGAGTAATGTAGGTAGGGCCTATTGTAAGGTAAGCATGGCTTTTCAGTTTGTGCCCCAAATTATCAGTCTTCGCTCCTAAGATTCCAAATTGATCATACCCCTGGGCTGCTTTAATTCCATTCTTGAGTGTCTTGGGAAGATCACTGAAAATAATAACTAACATTTATATAGTGCTTACTATGTTCCAGGTTCTTCACAATTATATCATTTGATTTCACAATAACCCTGGAATGTGAAGCTTTTAGTGCTATTCTGGAAATCTGCCCATTCGTTGGTCTTAGATGTTGGGAGTTAGGAAGAATATGGGTTGTGTTGTTTTTTGTTGTTGTTGTTGTTGTTCTATATTTGCAGCATAATCCTATTCACTTCATGTTTGGTGACCACTGAGGCAAAAATGCTTTATGATAATGTTTTTCACACATCAGTAGGTTTCACACTTTAGGTCCTTTTGCTAACCCAGCTCATAACATAGATGTCTGTAAACTCTGAAGCAGAATCTTGTAGAGAATGCTTTGCCTCCAGAAAGCTTTGCTGGGACATTCTTGTATAAATAAGAAAGTTATTGAAATTTTCCTAGCTAGAAGAAGTTAGGGCCAAGCAGGAAGAAACCCCATCCTCATTAGACAAATTGTTTGGGAAACAGGAGTAAAATGTCCCTGGTGTTCCAGCTGTTTTCACATCTGTTGCCAGTTGCTAAATGGTCTGTTGACCTTCTCATGGTGCCCCTCTAAATTTCAGCGCCTGGAATTGAGCTCTGATTATCAAACCTTAGATCCAGTTATGGACAGGAAGCCAGGAAAGGATCCAGTCACAAGGTTATTGAAAGGACAGAATTAGAATGAGATGCTTTCACAGGCATAACAGCAAGATGGAAAGAGAGAGCAAAAATTAAAGAATCATAGTGTATAAGCATGAGGAAGGACCTCAGTGGACCCATAGTTCCAACACTTACCCTCCAAAAGGATTTCCACTATAAAACCTCTACTCATGGTCATCCAGTCTTGGTTGAAGACTTTCAACTGGGAGAACCTACTATATCACAATGTCCCCCACTTTTGGATAATGGCAATTGTTAAGGGTTTTTTTTGCCTCTGATATAGGGGCTAAATTTGCCTCTTTGTAACTTCTATTTATAAATCCTAGTTCTGCCCACAAGGGCTAAACAGAACAATTCTATGCATATGTAGAATGTCTTCTCTATAGCCTTCTAATTCCTTCCAGATTAGTCAAGTCACATGTGAATCTAATGAAAAAAAAAAGTCCCTTTCCCCTTCTTGGAGTCTCTAATCTGCTTCTCAATTCCCTTGAAGTCTGGGGGTAAAATCATACCTTTTGTATTACAAGCACTATGCTAGGTCTCAGGATCCTTACTTCCATTTTAAAAGTAAACTTTTCAAAGGTCAGGCTAGTTTTTATGTGAGAATCCTTTCCTTTAATAAAAGAATTCTGGCTTCCTAATCCAGTGACATGGCTCATTGCTGTCGTCTTCTTTGAAAATTATACTTCCAGTTCAAAGTAATAAGGTTTTAAGGAGCAAAACACAATATTAATCTCTTTTTCCAAATAGCAACAAGATATCAATAATTACAATATTAGAAACTTCCTGGTATTCTGATGGAAGATTCCAGTGTCATTTGCTAGCAAAAATCTACTAGTAAGCTTTGGGAACTTTGGTTGAACTAGAGATCATCAAGACTAAGGAGGGCTAAGGATAAATAAATACCTCTTATCATTTTGTTGAATATTTGCAAATACATTATTTGTGCATTGTTATTTAGAAATTGTTCTAACATTTTTAGCAAATGTGTACATACCCTTGGATTTGATTGCAATGTCAGCTACAAATAGCCATAGCTGGAAGAACAGATTTAGAGAATCTCTTTTTAATTTAGACAATCCATGGGAAAAAAGAAAACAGGTCAGTCAATTAAAAAGTTTGAAGGGTTACCAATGGGCAACTTGGATGAGTCATTGGTATCTATACACTATCAAGAGATAGTGGAGGAAGTCATGTTGGGTAGATCTTCTGTTGACAAGGACAAGAATCACTCAGGATGGAGGTAATCTGCATCATTGGAGAGGGTACCCATACAGAGAACATAGTTTATCAGAGTACATATTTATATATATATAGCTTATCCATATATGTGTGTGTATTTATATGTATGTCTACACACACATTTATACATATATACATACTTGTATATATGTTATAGTATTATTTGGATTAATGAAAATAGGATTAGATTTAGTGGAAGAAGACCTGGATTTGAATCTTGGCTCTATTTCTTTCAACCTATGTGACTCTGGGCAAATCTTCCCTTCTCTGAATTCATAAACCTCATTTGTAAAAGGAGGAAGTTGAATTAAATGCTTGCTAGGATACTTCTAGCTCTGACCTAATAGGATTTTATATATGTACTGTGAAACTACAAAATACATTGCACTTCAGGTTTGAATGTGTTGTTGATATTCTTCTTTAGTCCCACAAGTGAAATGAGCAAATATCAATACACCAGCAGAGGAAAGGAATTGATTACTCCATACAGACAACTCTTCTAATTCAAGCTCTATTTTTTTTGGCACCCTGGGAAATGAGCCATGTTGGGCAAACTTAGCCATGAAACTCCTTTCCCAGTGGTTGCTGACAGTGGGGTAACTACAACAAATAGGGAAGCTACTTTGATGGAATATTAAATGTCATATAATGCATCTTTGGTCCAAACACATTTTCCTCTCTCCCTTTTCTGACCCCAATTCTAGTATCCAGCTACAACAGTAGCATGTGAAGTTGGTAATAGGCACTTGAAATTATTTCCCTGTGGCTTGGGTCTATGATTGAATGGGACTGCCAAGGAAGTGAAGATGTAACTTAGGACACATGTCGTGGATGCTGGTGACTGAGGAACTTCTCTCCTTGAAAGAAATGGAAAAAGATATTTGTCAGCCCAGCATGAGATTATATGTAGCTAGGAAGAGAGATTTGAGTAGAAGACTTAATAAGATTTGCTAAGATGATTTTCTATTATAAATTAATTTATTCCAAACATGAGTGTTAAGTACTTTAATATTTGGCCATTAAAGTACAAAATGTTTAACAGGTATTTGAAAGGAGCATATGCTTTATTATTCCAATGACATGCCGTACTTTCATGGTAAATAAGACTTGGGAAATGGTTAATATTAGTTAATAGTAGAAGAAGTGATTAAAATAGTGGAACATTTTTTATGGAAATCATGGCATGTCCATAAAAAGCTTTCAGAATAAGATAAACTAGTCTCTGTCTTAAATTATTTATGTTTATTTGTTTCTAACAGTAAAAAAATGGCTGGGCAGCTAGGTGGTAAAGTGAACAGAACTCCAGTTCTGTTGGGAGAGAAGGCATTCAACAGGATCCTTGGCTCTCCATTGTACCCAAAACATGTTATGATTACAGAGTTTAGTGAGATATCCATTACGATACTATTGAAAATACAAAAGTTCAACACTTTGTTTAAAATCTTCACACAATAGTCATGGGCTATTCAAAATTCGGGAAAATAAGGTCTCTATTAGGAAGCAATATGTTCATAGTCAAGAGGGAGGCAATCATCAGAATAAAGATGATTTGACCCAGTTTCTAATTTCAGAACTACCACATTGGGTGAGCCATGATTAATCTCAATTATAGATAAGGAAACCGAGGTCTCAGTTTCCTTGTCTATAATATAAGGAAGTTTGGCAAATATGATTTCTAGAGTCTTGTCCAGCTCCAAAAACAGATGTTCTGTGTCTCAAGAGTCTTTAGTATTTATATTGTCAGGCTTCATTTCCTTCTTTAAATGAATTCGAATCCACGCCTCTAATTTATTGCAGTAGATGAGTTCCAACTGCCTTCGCATAAAAGTTATCTGCGAAGTAGTAACTAGTTATCTAACGTGTGCATTTTATGGCCACGCCAACACAGCCTAAGTTATTTATTACATCGGGAAGCTACATCTTGCATCCCTGGATGGGAGCTCAGTTTAGCCACATGCAGCAGATATCGAAGAATGAAACTCCTTGATGTGGACTAATTTGAAGATTAATCTGCTTTGGGAAATTTTAAAGCACCCCACCGATAGGCAGATTAATTGTTTAAACTAAGGAACATGTGGAATTCATTAAGCTCTGAAGTCCAATATAAATCAAGTCTCCATTGAAGGGGTTAAACAGGGAGTGGATTGTTGGGCTTGATCAGCAGCTGCTGAGCCCAATTTTCTTGTGTTCAAGGACTCTGGAAGTTTTAAGGAAGTAACCTCTCAAATAGCATTGTTAATGACAGTCACTAGCTACACTGATCATTTTCATAATTGGCATAGTGCCAGCTTTAACATTTAGAATGCAGTGTGGAATAGGAAGACATTCCAAAGCTTTATGTTCAGCTTTAGACAGAGGTGTGTGAGAGTGGGGTAGAACAGAAGGAGAAAGAGCTCACTCTCTGTCTGAGAAGTTTCTGAACACAGGCAGCAGTCTACTGCTAGAGACACAAAATTGTGATGCAGTTAAATTTTTGTTCCTTTTCTTTGCTCTTTTCTCATTTTCAGAAACCTCTCCTATAAGATATCCTTTCCACATTGTCAGGGGGGTAGGGGCAGTTACGGGGAGCCCCTGCAATCTAGAAAATCTCTTGAAATTTTTTGGCCCTCCATACCAGAGAGAGGTCTGAATTTTTTCTTTTTTCTTTTACCCCATTTAAGGTACCTTATGGTAAAATTTGGATTAAGTATTTGGACATAGGCTATATGTGGGTCAAAGCTACATTTCTAGTCTTCTGGCTTTTTGCATTCTTTTTTGCAAATTTTAACGGTTTACTTATTTTAACTTTTTAAAATTTGTGTATATTTATGGCATTAAAGATAAATATATAGATATTATTTGATACTATATATATTTTATGCATTTCTGAGTTTTTAAACTTTTTCTGTGTCATCTGCTGGACTTTGTGTGTCATCTGCAGCTTCTGCAAAATTCCCCCAAAGTTCTGATTTAATTGCTTATTCTGATCCCCAATATATGGAAACTATGATGAGGAAAGTCATGATGTGGAAAGGATATCTGTACTTCCTGGCACAAACTCAATTTAATTCAATTAAGAGTCTGCTCTATTACCAGACACTGTGTGGTTGGGTTAATAATAATAAAAATACTAATAACAATGATAGCATTTATGTGGTGTCTTAAAGATTTATAAACCTCTTTAGAAACATTATCTCATTGATCTTCAAACCACCTTGGGAAGTAGATGCCATTATTATCCCCACTTTACAAAAGAGGAAACTGAGGCAAAAGTGAAGTTATGTGGCTTGCTTAGACTTGTAGAGCTAAGAATCTGAGACTGCATTGAACTCAGATCCTCCTGACTCAAGGGTGGAGGGCTCTTATCCATTGTGCTATCTAGCTGCTTAAAAATTAGAACAGATCCATCGCCCTTATATTCAACTGGGTAGAAAACAACACATACATAAGTAAATAGAAAGTATAAATAGGAAATCCAAGGTAATTTATGCAGAACAGCAACTAACAACTGGGAATTCCAGGAAAGGTTTCATTTATATCAGAGATACTAGAATTGAACCTCAATTGGAAATAAGGATACCAAGAGGAAAGAGAGTATCTCAGATAGTGTGTGCAGTTTAATAAAAGACCAATGAAATTCTTTTCTATTTCTCTTGTCATTTTAGCCTAACTATATAGAGTTGGCCATTGTACCCATTTTTCTCTAGTGAGATGCCACTTATCATCATAAGAGTCAGGAAGACTTGAGTTCAAACATAACCTCAGATATTTTCTAGTTGTGTGACCCTTAGAAAGGGATTTAACCACTATCTGCCTCTGTTTCCTCGACTATAAAATGGGGGTCACAATAGTACCTACCTCTCAAGGTTTTTGTGAGGATCAAATGAGATCATATATGTAAAGTGCTTAGCACAATGCCTGGTACTCAGTAGGCACTTAATAAATGATCCTTCCATTTCATTCCACATGTAAGGGAGAATTGCAGAAGCAGCACCTTTGAAACCTGAACATTTGTACCATTTTAGATACTACCTGGAAAATTAAAGAATGAAAATATTTAGAAAACTATAACAAAATTTAACTATGAACTAGGTTAAGAAACAGGAGTTTTCCAACTCTTCTCTCCTCTCTGACCTGAATTAAAGGAGGTATTGTTTATGGAAACCAGATCCTGAATTGGAACAACAACAGAAAAGTACTCTGGTTGCTTTCCTTTCTAGAGAACTCATCTCCCATTAATAACAGTGGTAGGTTAAGGCAACTATAATTCAAAAGGGAAGTTAAAGGATTAAAGGCTTATTACTTTGAAATTTGAAATTCCACAAAGATATTCAAAATGCAAACATTAAAATGTTTTTATGGGTCCCCTTTGTGTTTGAAAAGGGTGAAAATTCCAATATTCCAATTGATCTAAGCAGCAAGGTGGCATAGTAGATAGAACAATGGGCCTAGAATCATGGAGACCTGAATTCAAATCTAGCTGTGTGACCCTAGGCAAGTCACACTCAGTTTTATCAACTGTAAAATAGGGGCAATAAAAGCACATTGTAAGGATTTAAATGAGATAATATTTGTAAAGCATTACTGTATTTGACACACAGTAGGTTAAATATTTAGTAAATATTTGTTCCATGCTTCAAAAATATTGTGAGTAATATACTTTCTATTTCTCCAACAGCCTAATTACATTTGGAATGAGACAGAGCAGCAATGGAGTTGATATTAGGTTATTTGCATAATCTCAGCAGCCCCATTGTTATGAGCTAACATATTTTTCTCAATAAATATACTGAAAAATGAGTTCTTTTGCTTAATGAATCAAGCAATACCTATCAAAATGACTTCTAAACCTTTTGACCAAGGTCAAGTTCAGAAATACCACATCCCCATTACATGCACAGTAGTATGCTAAACCCTGTGAGGGGATATGTAGAAGACAGTCTCTACCCATGAAGAACTCAAAGGTTGGGGAAAGGGTTATGGGGCAGAGAGATATTGGTCTACGCTGTGCTGACATCAAATTCCATTTGGGTCTCCAAATTGCCCCCTCTCTGATCTATCCTTTACACAACTGCAAACTTTTAAAAAATCCTAATTCTGAGGTCTCATCATGTTACTCTCTTCCTGACAAAAGTTCAACATCTTCCCATAAAGATAAAAATTTTAGAAAGGTAGCTTTCTCAAACTTTCAATATAACCTCATAGGTGAGTGATTAATTTACCTTCGCATAAGGACAGCTTTTTCTCATTCCTTTAGTAAGAGAAAACAACCAATTACATCTGATCTGTCGAGTAAGTAAATTCTTAGAATTCTAGGTCTTCGTGGCCTTAATTGGCTTTATTTCTGAATTCCACCAAAACAGATCAGTAGTTACTAGCTGTTCCCCCATGTCATCCTATCCTTTCCTACCTGAGTGTATATTTCCCACATGTCTTTCTGTTGAATATTTGTTGAGAATAATCTGTTGAAATTTCTTCCAGGACCAAAATTCTGTGGTTTCTTTTCCTCCAAAGCTAAGCTGAATTGTAACTTCTTCTCCGATCTTCATCCCACCCATATCTGTACTCATTTTCTCTCTTGTAGAACTATGCTTCAACCTTCCCCCTTTTGTACCTTTATCAGATCTCCTTTACAATACTTGTTTTTATATATGTCTTACCTTACCTGTATTATCAGATTATAAATTCTTTGAAAATGGGGATTATATTTTTTAATTAATTCATTTCTGACATTAAAATACCCAGTTAACTCCCTCCTCCCCCCATTAGAGAAGGCATCATTTGACAAAAAAAAAATCTATATATGTATATATAAAACTATGTTTTACTTATTTCTATTTATCAGTTCTTTATGGGGAGGTGGACATATATGCATCATTTTTCAAACAAAATTTCTGTTACTGTGCATAATGTTCCCTTGGTTCTATTCACTTCACTATTCATAATTTCATGGTCTTTCCATGTTTTCTGAAATTAACATATTTGCCATTTCTTTTGGCAAAGAAGTATTCTATCACAATCATATGCTACAAATTGTTTCATCATTCTCCAATTGATGGGCATTTTTGTCTGCCCTAGGGCTCCCCGAACGTGTTTCTCCAATGCAGCATCATAACTCGGAGGTTACCCTCTACTTACTTCTGCCAAACTGGAAAAATAGTAGTAGAATGTGTCCTTTTCCAAGGACCAGCCTAACTATATATGGAGAGACATGTTGGCCCTAGATGATGAATCAGTTACTGTGGCTACCCCTGAAGCAGAAGAATGCAAGATGTTCTTCAGTAATTATAGTGACAGAAGAGGGGATAGAGGGTATTAGAAATTGTAGTTCAGGGACCTTCTACAAATATTAGTTTAATTATTGCTCCTCTTAATGAGAGAGCTTTGCCCAACCCAACAGTCAAATTAGTACATTGTTAGAGGAACTGAACTTATAGACACAGTCATAGCAGCTTAGACTGGGAGAAAATTGCAATTGAATGGAAGGAAAATTCACTAGTTCCTCTTGGAAAGGCAAATAAAAGAAATGTTAAAGGTCATTTTATCTTGAACCCAAAGGCAATAAGAAACACGATTTCATGGAATGCTTTGCATTGGTTCTGATAAATATAAGTTTTTAAATGATCATGAATGTACTTGCAATTTAAATCTCTTGTAGGAGATAAAGAAAATTCTATTGTAATACCTAATATCTACTTACTCTGTAACTTTCCCTCCCTACTACTAGGAGAAACAACAATAACTTTAGGAAGACAGAAACAGAGAGATACAGAGAAAGACAGAGAGAGAAGGAGAGAGGGAGGGAGAGAAACGGACACAGACACAAACACAAACACAAACAAAGATGTGACAGCGAGAGTAGCAATGGAGAGAAGTAATCAAGGTCAGAGAAAAAGAGCCACAAGAACTATAGTGGAACATATAATGCTATGGCTCCTTGCTATAGCAAGCTGCCACTTCTACTCACTGTTACTGTGTAATGGCTTAATTATTATGAGGCAAGATCAAATGTGAGTGCCAATGACCAGACAGTTGAGGGGGATAAGCAACAATCTTCCTAGGTCCCAGGTTAAACTGGATTCCATGTTCCACACTCATGGTCTTCAGAGTTTCTGAATCTTCTGGTCATAAAGGAAATGTGAGTTGAATATCCTGTGGGAATTGTGTTGTTGGCACTCTTTTGCCTGCTATAGAGAAGCTTCGAATTGTATGTGTCCTAGAATTGCCAGGTCCACATCAATCCTGTGATCAGAGGACTTTGGAGGTCTAGGAGAATATTATTATGCATCATATCTGTTTTTAAGTACTGTTTGTTTATTGGTCTTAGGCTGAGCAAAAACACATGTAGCATTCTAATGTGTGCATTTTCCTCTTTGGGGAGCCAGCTCTTTTATGCCAAGTTCATATGAATGGCACTTTTAAAACATTTACAGAAGGAGGCAAGTGAAGGCTTGCATCTACACCATGATGGGGTGGATCAAAAAATCTATATAACCCTAGGAGATGAATGTTGGGGGCAGCTAGGTAGCTCAGCAGATTGAGGACCAGGTCTAGAAACAGGAGATCCAGAGTTCAAATTGGGACTCAGATACTTCCTATCTATGTGACCCTGGGCAAGTCACTTAATCCCCATTATCCAGCCCTTACCACGCTTCTGCCTTGGAACCAATACACAATTTTAATTTTAAGACAGAAAGTAAGGGTTTAAAAAAAATGAATGTCAATACCCTATAGTCAAGACAGATCTAAAAAATGTCACTGACTATTTAGCAGTCATGGAGAAATAGATAGCCATGGGACTCCCCAGAGAGTGGCCATCAGCACCATTTGTTTGGAAAACTCTAAAGATTCTGGTAAGATCTTTAAAACTAAGTTTTGATATCTGATTACTTCATCAGAGAATGGACATTAGGGAAGACAGTGAAAACTGTTAGAAAATATAGTTTAGGATTATGAAATGCAAGATGACACATTCTGGTAGACTTCATGAAACTTTGTGACTGCTTATCATGGATGTTCTCTTTAAAAAGAGACATAGCTCATCTGAAAAACATTACAGCTATATTGCTGAGAAAGATGACTAGGAGATCATGAGCAGTATTGTTGTTTTTCAGTTGTTTCAGTCCCATCCAACTCTTCATGACTTCATTTGGTATTTTCTTAGCAAAGATATTGGAGTGATTTGTCATTTCTCTCTCCAAATCATTTGACAGATGGGGAAATTAAGGCAAACAGAATGAATTGACTTACCCAGAGCCATATGGCTAGTGTCTGAGGATAAATTAGAACTCAGGTCTTTCTGACTCCAGGTCCAAGATTCTATCCACTGTGCCACCTAATTCTCCTCATAAGCAACATAAGGAATATTATCTCACAAAATAGTGAAAAACAGCAAGTTAGTATGTGTGCCTGTAGAAAACTGGGCTTCTGAATTAGCTATCAGATCATCCCAAAGAACTTATAAATGAAAATAGGAAGATTACAAATACACACACACACACACACACACACACACACACACACACACACACAACTTAACATAAGGAAGGATCACAGAGATAATTTAATCTAAGCTATAAGCAATCAAGAAATTCCTCTATAAGTTTCCCGATGAGGGATTGTTGTAGTTAAATACTTTCAGATGTTTGACTGTTCATGACTGCATTTGGGGCTTTCTTTGCAAAGCTACTGAAACAGTTTTCCATTTTCTTCTCCAGCTCATTTGACAAATTATAAAACTAAGGCAAACGGGGGCAGCTGGGTAGCTCAGTGGAGTGAGAGTCAGGCCTAGAGACAGGAGGTCCTAGGTTCAAACCCGGCCTCAGCCACTTCCCAGCTGTGTGACCCTGGGCAAGTCACTTGACCCCCATTGCCCACCCTTACCACTCTTCCACCTATGAGACAATACACCGAAGTTAAGGGTCTAAAAAAAACAAAAAACTAAGGCAAACAAGGCTAAATGAGTTGTCCAAAGACACCCAATTAGTAAGTGTCTGAGGTCAGATTTGAACTTGGGGAGATGAAGTCTTCCTGACTCCAAATTTAATCCTCTACTCTCTGCGCCACCTAGTGGCCGCAACAAGGAATTGCCTAATACCTACTTGAAGACCTCCAAGGAGGAGGAAGGTATTGCCTCCTGAGTCAGTCCTTTCCATTTTTTTTTTAAAGTTTTAATAGCTAGAAAGTGTCTTGGGGGACTTTTTTTTGCTCACATCAAGCCTAAATTTGCCTCTCAAAATCGTTCACCCATTTATCCCAGTTTTGTCCTCTCTGGGGACAAGAAGAATAAATTGTTATCTTCCTCTATGTGAAATTTCTTCAAATTCTTGAAACTATTATATCTAAGTCTGCCTATATTTTTTTCTAGGTTTTAAAATAGTTCTAGAGCCTACCAAATTAAAAGGAGCCATGGTACATCTAAGTTTAGATTGCACCTAGATCCTTGTGTTTTTTAAAACCTATTTGACATAATTGGGAAGTAACCTCAGAGATGATGTTTGTTCTTTGGAAGTTGGGAAACTCATTTTGAAGTGTCAAAGGAATAGACAGAAAGAAGAATTGCCCCTATACCAAGATAAGTTCAAAATGGGTAATAGTATATCTGTTAGATCTACTGGGAAAGGAAGGAATTTAAGACCAAGCAAGAGATAGATAATATTATAAAATGTAAGATGAATTATTTTGATTATACTAAATTAAAAAGGGGTTGTACAAACAAAACCAATGCAACCAAAATTAAAAGGAAAGAAACAAACTGGGAAAAATTTTATAACAAAATTCTCTGACAAAGGTTTAATTTCCCAAATATATGAAGAAGTAAGTCAATTTTACAAAAAAATCAAGCCACTCTCCCAGTTGACAAATGGTCAAGGGATATGAATAAGCAGTTTCCAGATGAAGAAATCAAAACTACCAATAATCACATGAAAAAGTGTTCTAAATCCCTCCTGATTAGAGAAATGCAAATAAAAACAACTCTGAGGTACCACCTCTTATGGGGAAAACCAGGGAAATTAACTTAAATATTATTTGTGGGTTCAGTGGGGTGGATAGGAGACAGGAAGGGACAATGTGTAGGACTTTACAAGCCAGGGAACCAGATTTAACTGTAAAGGGAATGACCATTGGCAGAAATAGCAGTTAGGCCTAACTGTCACCCTGCACCATTTAGACAAGGGGCCTATGGAAACTAGCAAGCAAAAGACAAGAGTCTGTAACAAATTTAATTAAGGGAACTATGGTAAAGGATGGGAATAGGGGTTTCTATACTTCCAGACTAAAGGTAAACCACAGGGTCAGGGAAGGGACTTATCTACACTGAACTGAGACCTAAAACAAAGTAGGAGACGATGCTATGTCTGCCTCTCTACTAGCTAAACAATTTAGCCTAGCGAAGACAAGACTTGGGGAACACAATAGTCATCTTCAAGCATTTGAACAACTAACCCTTAAGAAAGGAATTAGATTTACTCAGCTTAGCCCCAATGGCCAATGCATATTATCCTTCATTTCTTTCTTACTACATGGAGGTGACTCAGTCCTAAATCATCTGAAGGACTAGATAGGTCCCTGGAGGGAGGCAGTAAGATTCACTGAAGGAACAGGATTACTTGATTTTCTAACAATTACAAATCGTTTTCTGTTTGAGAATTATGGAGGTTTTGGCCCCAGGGTCGACATAATAGCTTACATTCATATAGAGCTTTAAAGTTTGCAAATATATGTAACATCTCATTTGGACTTCATAATAGCTCTAAAAGATAGGTACCATATATATCATTACATCATTTTACAGAATAGGAAACTGAGACTGAAATATTAGACAATTTGATCAAGGTCACAGTCAGAAAGTCAGAAGCAGAAGTTGCCACTTTCACAGAACATCTCTCTTTACCTATAGAAACATTCATCAATGGAACCTCTTCTCATCACCAAGCAAAGCCTGTCTTCTTATTCTCCTTTTTCAATCTTTCCTTCCTCTTTCTTGCCCACTTTTCTGCAAACTCTTCTAATTCTAGGAGACCACAGGGGTCACTTTCTTCTTGTGGCTAGGCCTTCATTTGGCTGAGGCACATCACACAAAACCCCCTTTCATTAACCATCCAATTTTGTAATGTGGTTCCTGAAAAAAAAACTGATTCACCTGTCCATAATGCTTCAGATCTACCCCGTCACCATTAACTCCACTTGAGTTCCACTTTTATTTCTCTTAGTTTACAATTAGAAAGAATTCTCTTTCTGGTTTCTTTAATTTCACTGCGTTGCTGTCCTTCACTTCTCATTCTATTAGCCCTACAAAGAATGTTTCTAATATCTCTTTATTTTTTAATGCACATCTTTTCACTTATGCTTAAGTTCAGATTTGTAGGGTAGGTCACCCTGGATGCATCCCGAGTTCCATTGCTCTTCTTAACACATTATTTCATTCCCTCATTTGTTTCGTGATGGGTACAGAATATAGTATTATTTGAATTTCCTTTCCTTTGTATTTGAAAGTTTTTCTCCTGGTGACCTGCAGTACTTCTTGTTTCTGAATTGAATTGTTAAATTTAAACACTATATGGAGTTTGTTGCCTTGGATTTTTTCTGGAGTTTATATGTAAATTCTCTAAATTTGTATCTTATTTTATGTGATCAGAAATTTGAGGCAGTTTTCTTAAATTTTTTTTTTCATTATGGTGTTCAAGTTTTTTGACTTGTCATATTCTGAGAGATCTATGACATATATATAATATATATACATATAGGTAGTCTCTATATATCTTGTCTTCAAGATCAGTATGTTTTGTTTAGGTAAAGAGTTTATTTTCTTTAAATGTTATTGGGGGGTCACTGTTGTTATTTTGCTTCTCTTCTTCTAGATTGTCTTTCATTTCATTTCTATCTATTTGCAATCACAAATTTGGTCTTTTTGCATTGTTGTCTCTTTTGTTTCATTGACGAGATTTGCCATTTAAAATTCCAGTTTTTCTATTTTGCCCATTATTTTTGCTGTGCAAGTCATAAATTCTGCTCTATTAATTCTCATTTCCATTTTTAACCACTCAAGGTGTCATGGTTTCACATTCTCCTAAAATTCTACAAGGTCCTCTGTCTTATTATATTTTGGATCGTTTTCTTCTCTCTTTTTTTGTAGTATTTATTCATAGATGCCTAAACTTGTTTACTGAATCAAGAGGCTATATTTCCTTCTGCTGTTAATGTTTTCCCTGTTGATTTTTCTGTTTATGCTTAAAGTTTTTGAATTTTCTTCTTCCTCAGGTCTCTGGTAATTTCATTGTTTTCCCCTCTTATTTTCCCCTATTGCTCATTTTCTGACTCCCTCCCTTGCTCCCCTAACTCCCCTTGCCCTAGATGCATACAAGCCTTCCTGCCACATTTCTCTGGCCCTTAATTCTCTGACCCAGCAGTTCAGAGCACTGCCAGAGTCGTGCCAGTGGAGTGAGAGCTGATTTCTGTTGTTTGGAGTTTAGGTCTCCAAGGCTCTGCGAGGAAGGGGACTTGGCTTGATGGGTTGAGCTTTATTTCAAGCCCAGATATATGTCCTGCTCTTTTCCAGCTGTTCCTTGGCTCTTTTGAAGAGATCTTCTATTGTACAGAACTCTAATACAGTGCTAGTGACCAAGGCCCCCACAAACTTCTATAGCCTGAAGCTGAATCTCCATTGCACTGGAAAATAGAGAGGAGAGATTGTGGTATGTGGTTGGGTTCATTGCAAGCCCATGGGTAGATGCTTTGTATTAGCTAATATAGCCTTGATGCTGGTAGCATGATGAGCCATGGGTAAAAAGTGCTGTAAGAACTCAGGGTTGGCATCATTTCATGTTGGTTTTAATCTTCTGGATATCCCATGAGGACAGCTAAAGTTTATCTTTGGTACATTAGTTCTGTTTTGGAGAGTTTTGAAAGATCATCTTTTTGGCTATGTGACTTGGAAATATGCTTAAATATGTTTTTGTTCTTATCAATAGGATGATTACTGTTATGATAGAAGGGAGAGAGAGAGAGTCTATGAGGTGAGACTCTTCTAGCTCTCCCCTCTTGCCAAATATGCACTGCTGAGACTTCGAGGGGTGTCACCCTGAAACTGGGTAACCTGGATGGTCTTCCACCCCACAAGATTTGGGGGCAAGGCTTCCCTATAAGATGAGGTATGGGGGAATCCCAATCTGATTCTGAATGAGGGCAGAGTTCATGTAAGCCTCCCCCAAGGTCAGCCAACTTCACAGTGGTGGTCTGGCTTCAAGATGGAGGCAGCCAGACCAAGCTGTGGTTCCCCTCCCCCTTGTCTCTCAGGCACTCTGGAATGCTATCTAATGAATGGCTTTTATTAATATCAATACAGGGATTGGGGAAAGGGGCGAAGGGCAGAGGGATTTTGGGGTGCCTTCTTCTCTATTTCTATTGGGTTCGTCACTTGGGTGGGAACCTTTGGGATTCCCACTCCTAAGCATCTCCCCTCGCCTCTTCTCCTTCAGTTTCTATTTCTATTTCCTATTTCTATTGCAAGTCAAACTGGAAAGCATCTCTCAGTAAGGTTGTGTAATGGGGGAAGGAGTCTAAGAGATCGCTCCCAAAATGGAGTCCAGACACTTAACTAACTCGATGGTTGAAGTCTTGCTGGGTGAGATGCGATGGAATCTTTGACCAGGTAATCAGGGTTTCAGTGTCCAAAGAAAGATCCTCAGAAAGCCCTCAAGACTGGATCTGAGCTGGGATGTTCTCCTCCTCCCTCTCACAGTTCTCCTCTGGAAGTTCCTCTCCTCTCCCTCTTCCTCTGGAGAAACTCCCAGAATTCCCTCTGGTCTCAACTGTCACCAACTGTCACCAACTGTCAATCACTCCTTCTCTGGCTCCTTCTGTCCCATCCCTCTTTGCACAAATCCCATTCTTACATTACTTGGGCAAAATTATACCTGATGATTTTATAAATATTTATTTTAGGAATAAGATTTAACTAAAATATCAAATATGAAAAGTTCTCTGAAATTTCTATGCTGTCTTCATTGTTTTAAAAACTTTGTTATCTAAGTTCTAAATATCTAGATACATATTTCAGTGAATGAATTCTAAAACTAGCCATACAAATGAATACCAATTCTAAAGTCTTAGTCATTTCACATATTGAAATATAACAATAGATAATTCTCTTGTGGGTGGTGATAAAAGGCTATTTACTCAGAGATTATGGCCCTGGGTCTATCCAATTAAATAATATATAGCAGATGTGGAAATTGCATGTTTTCCTTTTAAAAAATTCTTTACAATACATGGCACTGAATCAAATGACAGTGTTGGGGGGGAAGGGGGTATTGTAGAATACTGAGAGCATCCAAGTTAGTCATTACCTTAATTTTTACCAGATTCTTCAGCACATTCTTTAGTATTCATTTTGTTAGTGTTTTGGTGAATGTGTGCAGGGATTTTAGAAAACTAAAAGTGAGTGGAAAGGTTTTGTTTTGTTTTTAACTTTGTAGGTACCTGAATTACTAACATGTACACATAAACATAAAGGAAAATTCATTTTATAGTCCATGACTAGTAGAAATTAAGGGGATGGGGGAAGAAATACCTAATCAAAGAATCCAAGAATTTAATGAGGCATTAAAGGCCATTTAGTAGGAACCATATTGAACAAAAATCCCCTCCAGATTTTACCTGAGGGGTAGTAATTCAATCTTTGGTGGAAGTCTTTCAATAAGGGGAATTATTCCTGAGGATGCCTTTTCTCTATCAAAAGGATGTTTTTTCTTACCTCAAGTATAAATATCTCTTTGTAACTTCTACCCATTGTTCCAACAATTCTAATTCTTTTTCCATATGACAGCTCTTTAGATACATGAAGGTAGCTATCAGGTCTCCCACAGATCTTCTCTTTTGGAAGCTAGATATTCCCAACTTCAATCTTTCAACCATCTCCATATGGCATGAACTTAAGGCTCTTTTACCATTTCACTTGTATGCCTCAATGATTTCTAGTTTATCAGTGTTTTTTTCTAAGACGTGATACCCAGAACTGACCATAATACTCTGAATACTATCTCACAAATTTCAGCATGAAATAGTATTATGTTAGATAGTTAGAATTGGGTTTAGAGTTAGGAAAACAAGTGACAAACAACATATGCAATAGAAAATTTCCTAGGATTTATCAAACTTGATCTGCAAAGGTAGCTGGAAGTCCCACATGGGGATGCTATAACCATTTAAACATCAGTTATTAAATGTGTAACTGGAGTAATTTTTATTCTTTTTAAATTTTTTATTATTTGCATAATTGCATAATCCAAATTATGCAAATTGAATTAACCAACATTCAATATCCATTACGTTAATGCTATTTTATACTTGTGAATTCATCCACACATTTAATAATCTGAAAATAGACTTCTAAAGAGATAGAGCTGAAATCAACTGCTTCTCCTGACAATCCACCAGAGTTGAGTGATTTCTCAGGCCATCAAATCCTACTGAAATGAATTTTAGGCATATAACTATCACTTTAAATATATTATTATTTCATAATAATTCAGTATAAATTAGGTTAACCCATTTACATAAAAACTTGAAATAAATGCAATCATTGCTTCATAAATTTAATGTGCAAAAATTTTTCTGGAACCATGTGTGTGACCAGAACATCTACCATAATATAGGCCAATATTTCATGACTTAAAGTAGATCTTTATCTTCTCTATGAAGATAGGACCATATTGCATAAATTTGAGATACTGGGTCCTTTGGCTCTAATGTAGCTACTTTTCCCTTTCATAATTATGAATTAGGTAGAAGGAAAGATAATTAATTAGAAAAGAAATATTGTGCAAAAACAGCAGAATAGCATATTCCCTAAACCACAAAGTTGCACATAAGGACATATATGGTTCAGGGAAGATTAAAACCTTGCAGTTAGAGTTAGTCTTCTGTATATGATGTTCCCAAACTCTATGACAAATTAAATGATGTTCCTCTTCCCCTGAAATCAGGATGAAGGAAGTAATATTCTTGTCCTATCCAGATAGGAGCAAAAATGCAATTGGTAGCCAAAAAAAAAAAATGCTCCAGTAGCAATAGCCACCAGCTATTAACCCGACTGTCTTGTATTCCAGAGGCATAACTAGGGTAGGATGACAAGTACTTTGCCCTAGGATATTAAAATTTAGCTGGAACATGTCATGTTGCTATCCTTTATGTACTATCTGTTTCAAGTATCAAAATGGTTAGTTATAGTTTTTTATGAGATTCCTCAATGACAGGAGAAAAATAACAGAATTTTAAATGAGGAAGGGCTATCAGGAGCCCTTTAGTTGACTTCATACTCCAAAATGAAACCCTAATACAAACTGACAAATAGTCATGCAGCTTTTAATCTTCCAATTGCTGGAGGTGGAGGGGCACACTCTCTCCTGTGACAGCTCTAGTTGTGGAAAAGTTTTTCCTGACATTGCTTTGAAATTTGCCTCTGTAATTCTTATCCATTGTTCCTGGTTCTTCTCTCTGATGCTCAAAAAGATCAGTTTAATCCCTCTTCCATAGGACAGCCCATTGAATGCTTGAAGATAGAACCCATGAAGTTCCAATCTACGCTTAAATGGTGCTCCGGAATCATGAGGGAGAACTGAACTAAAGATAACTATCAATAATTGATCGTTCATGATCCATTTTTTAAACCCTTACCTTCTGTATTAGAATCAATACTACGTATTTTCCAGGGTCACACAATTAAGAAGTGTCTGAGGCCAGATTTGAACCCAGGACCTCCCCATCTCTAGGCCTGGTTCTCAATCCACTGAGCCAACCAGCTGCCCCCAAATGATCTATTTTTGACATGAGGAATGTCTAACATGGAATGATCCCTCTGCTGTGGTACTATGCTTATAAAAGGAAACACAATGCAGTTTGCATCATAAGTGTTTTATTTTCCATATACAATAGCTCAAAAGTTGAGTTTTCTACTAACATTATTATATGTCAATAAAGGAAAATCGATGGACTTCCAAATGATTGACATAGGCTCTAAAACATCCTATTTGAAGAAGGAAGTGAAGGCATCACTTGTTCAAAGCATACCTCAGAGATCAAAATGCACTGTAGGTAATGAAAATATGCAATAAGTTCAAAACTCAGAATATCATCTCTCTAGATAACTATAATCCTTCTTATTAGACAATTACTGAGCATTAAACATGGCTATTTATGTAGGAATAGACATAAGAACACCCCCCACAAAATCAAATGATAAAGTGCAGACAGGCACCAAGAGAGAGGTCTGGAAATTCAGTCATCTGCAACAAATCACATGCTATACTCACACACACACGTGCGCACACACACACAGAACCCCAAATACAGAACCCCAAATATCAGCGCATAGGAAGTGATGTCCCTGCCCAGATGGAAACAAAGCTGCAATGGTAGCCAAGAAATGCACTAGTGGATGTGGCCAGCTGTTAGCCTGACAGACTCAGAGACCAAGGACATAAGTCGGGCCGGGTGATTAGGGCTACCAAAAAGCTAAGAATGCTGTAAATTATCTTAGCAGTTTGGCGAGCTACCTAACATTTCTCAGAAGGGTTAAATTATTCTAAAATAACACCTGGGTGCATATATGTCCATACTTTGTTCTGGAGGGGAAAAAAAAGACTTACACCAGTGGTTTATTTAAAAGGAAACAAATTAAACAGAAACTACACTGATAACAACAGATGTCTGGTTATAATTCACTCCCTAATGTTCATTAGTCAACTCTATTGCCAAAAGGAAAATGCTACTGTTAATACCAACAGTTACCGGTTAAAATTGTGCTTTTCGGTCAGATCAAAAACTTCTCCCCTCAGATTCTAAAGCTATTTATTTTGCTTCTCACTAATCTTGGGAATAAATTTTCCTATGTATTTTTCACAAGTTCTCTGCTATGCTTGACTACCTTGTCTACATAATTATTTGCTATCCAACTGCCATTTTATGTGTATGTATGTATGTATGTATGTATACATAGATACATATATATTTTTTAAATCTCTAAATGTTTCCTGAATGTGAATAGGGATAAAAACTATAGAAATGTGAGGCTGTTGTCAGCCTGTCAGAGTCTAATTCACATCAGATCCCATCCTTCTGTATGTGCCAAGCATCTCTATGTCCCTAAAATGGTATTGGCAAATCCAGATGCCCCAACAATAACCTGATCACTATAAACTGCAGTAAACATCCCAGGATTCGGTTTTCAGCTCATTGGGGAAGTTTTCTCCATGATTAGTGAAATAGAATATATATTTATATATTTTAACATTTTGTACCCAGACAAAAAAGCAGAAAACAGAAGGGAAAATAAGACTAATATCAGTTACAATTTGATTTTGTAGTAAACAATCGAGTATAACGTGCAATAGTGCAATTTTTCCTTTGCTGCTCCAACATTGCAAGTCTTACAAGGGAGTCCATTGGTTTTCATGTTTCTCATTTCACATTCAGTTACGTGCTTGCCGCTGGTTATTGTTCCTGCCAGACTTCTGGGTGGAATCACTTGGACCAGATTCAGTTTTGCTTAACCCAATGTGACGGAGCTTCAGATCCCAACGCTGTGGAATTTAAACCAAAAAATGTTCATACCTCCATGGGAAATAATTTTTAAAAGTCATGCTTTCTCAGCTGTCCTAAAAACTGAGTAATTCTGCAAAATCAAAGTGTCAATCCAAAGAAGCAATTTCATTCAACAAGCATCTATTGAGTACCTCTTATATACAAGACACAATTTCAAATACTAGGAATACAACAGACCAAACAAAAAAATAGTCCCTTTTTTCAGAGAGCCAACATTCTACTCATCTCAGAAGAAATATAGCCTAAGCTGCTTGAGGACAGGAAATAGTACCCTTTTTGTGCCCCCGTGATCTAACATAATACCTTGCATGTAATAGGCATTTGTAAATGCTTGAATAGGGTTGTATGTTTAAACACTCAACATTTATGAAGTGTGTACTTATGTGGACATTAGGAGTGCTGTGAAAAGCAAAAGACAGCCCACATTCTTCAGAAACTCACAGTTTAACAGGAGAGATAACATGAAAATAGCTATGTATAAAAAAGATATATCAACAAAATCAACAAAAGGAAAGTACTACAAAGGAGATCAGAAAAGCCATATTAGAGAAGGTAAAATTTTAGCTGGATTTGAAGGAATCCAGGAGATGAGAGGAAGAAGAAAAAAAATGCCAGGTATAAGGGACAGCCAAGAAAAACACCCAGAAAAAGAGAGAGCACTAACAGGTAAGAGGATCAGAAAAGGTTTTCCATGTGAGATAGAACCTGAGTTGATCTAACAAGTTTGCCAAGAATCTCTCCTTTCTTCAGTTTCTCACAGCACTCTGTACTTTTGTATTTCTTTTTTTGTATTTCTTTTTGTATTTCTTTTTTCTCACCTTCCATCTTGAAATCAATACTGTGTATTGGTTCTAAGGCAGAATGGTGGTAAGGGCTAGGCAATTGGGGTCAAGTGAGTAACCCAGGTTGACACAGCTAGGAAGTGTCTAAGGCCAGATTGGAACTCAGGACCTCCCATCTCTGGGCCTGGCTCTCTATCCACTGAGCCACCCAGCTGCCCCCTGTCAGAGTTTAATTCATATCGGATCCCATCCTTCCATATGTGCCAAGCATCTCTATGTCTGTCTGTCTGTCTCTGTCTCTGTCTCTGTCTCTGTCTGTCTGTCCGTCCGTCTGTCTGTCTGTCTCTCTCTCTCCCTCTCTCTCTCTTCCTCTCCCTCTCTTTTCCTTCCCTTCACACATACATATAATAGACATTTAAGGTCAAGTCTCATGTCCTATACACCATAAGATCTCTAGGTACAGAAATAATGTCTTTTACTTTTGCATCCCTATCTGTAGTCTTTGCATTTAGATATTTTTGGAAATTGTTTCTTTAAATTTCTATTAAGCATCTGCTATGTGTGAGACACAATACAATGGTCTGAACACTGATTAGAGAAAGTTGCCTAAGCTTTTGAACCAAGGGAGAATAAAGAAAGGTATCCCACAATAAGAGACACATGAGCTGAGCAATGAAGGAAATGGAATTTAAGTGTGGGGGGGCAGCTTGTCCAAAGGCAGGAAGATGAGAGGTGGAATACAGTTTGGGGAAAAGTGAAATCATTTCCAGTTTGACTGGAACACAGGTCATGGGAATTAATTAAGCCTGAAAAAGAAGCATCAGGCTATTACGCAGATTAACGCCAAATTGAATAGTTTGTATTTAGTCCTAGAGGCAAAAGGAAGTTATTAAAAGCTCTTGAATGACATGGTAAGATTTGTGCTTTAAGACCAGTATTTTAGTTGCTATTGAGATTGACTGGAGAAGGGAGAGACAGACTTCTAAGAGATAAATACTTTATCATTGTGCTTAATTCTCAAGTTTCCTCTCAAAAGATTCAAGTTTCTTTCATGTAAGATGGTCAAGATAGGAATTTATACACCCTTTAAATCTATATTTTGGTGAGCACCCCTGAAAATAAAGAATGCATATATCTACCATGTAAATGCTAATGTTTTACTAAGCAGAATAATTTGATCAATACAGGCATCAAGCATCCTAGTATTTGTTGTGTTTAGTCATTTTTCAGTTATGTCCAACTTCATGACTCCATTTGGCATTTCCTTAGCAAAGATATTAGAATGGTTTGTCATTTCCTTCTCTAGTTCAATTTACAGATAAGGAAACTGAGACAAATAGGATTAAGTGACCTGCCCAGGGTCACACAACTAGGAAGTGTCTGAGCCCAGATTTGAACCCTAAGTGAAGTTTGTTGTGGGGTTTTTGGTAGAGATACTAGAGTGGTCTGCCATTTCCTTCTCCAGAATTTACTATATAGTAATTTACTATACTAATTTACTATATAGAGAGAGGATAGTGTCAGAATCTGGATTTGAACTTGGATCTTTCTGACTTGCATCCAGAATTTACTATACTCTCTAACTGTCCCTGTAATTGATTTTGTGACAAATAACAAAAGAAATGAAAGAGTCTGTTTTCATTGATGAATCACCCTATTTTAAAATAGCCCTTCTTATTTTGTTGGCATTTTCCCTTCAGCCATGTGAAAGAGAAGGGTAGAAACCTTTTGTTTTCTGTATGCTTTTTTTATATTAAAAATACAACATTAAACTCCGATTCATTTTTATTTCAGCAACTTCTTAGGATACAGACCTAACAATTCCTATGCTGAAAAAAAGGCAAAAAAATAGGACATTTAACTCTTGGGCTAAAAGCCAAGATGGAAATATTAGCATGTTGAAAATGATTGCTTTCCTATCTAATGAGGCCTTAATAACATTCACGGTGAAACATATAAAGCTTTGTCTAAACACACAGATTGAGCTGGAAAACTGAGGCAAGGCTCTCAATCACTCGTGTCTCCCCATTTTTCACCCCCACTGCCTCCAATCCCTCCCAAAATGCAGACCTGAACTGCCCAGGTGACTCTCTCGGTTCTCTGCTTTGTCTTGTAGATAATAAACCATTTGTAGATAATAAAGCATCTCACTGTAATACTTCTGCAATTCCTTATGAATGATGATAGGAAATGACATTATGTTCCCTGCTAGGAAACAGAAGCAGAGGGTGGAGTGTCCCGGATTTTCAAACGATAATTTATGACCATATTATTTTGGTATGAGAAGCAGCAAGCACTATGAGATGCCCTAAGTCAGGAGAGTAATAAAAGTTCTTCAAATGAGCACAGGAATTTAGGACAAATTCCTGTTCTGCATCAGCAAGCAGAAAAAAAAGACAATAAGGAATCCCAACATGGCGGAAGAAGAGTGCTTTTCCTTTCATAAGTGCCAAAATTAGTGAAGAGTTGGAGATAGGGAGCCCTGCCTGCCTGAACTTGAAACCAGCCTTGCTTTTGATAAATGCCCTGGGAAGCAGCAAGGGCGAACGTGGGGGTAGGGGTTGGGAATTGGGGGGCAAAGGGGGTTTCATGCAAAATAATGGCCTTTGCATTTTTTTAAGGTCACTTAAACACAGACTTGTCTGCTGTGTCAAGTGCCAGATGTACAAGATAAACTGCCCAAGGGTTGTTTAACTTAAACAGTAAATGTTTCCCAAGCCTTCAAGCTTGTGGAAGGGAGAGGATATATTGTGCTTGGTCCAGTTCCCATCCCCTTTTTTAGATTCTTTGCCCCCTTATGCACATGCTTTCCTCCTCCACATTCTTTTTCTTTAAACAGACCTGATAAGTTTAACTATGTTAGTACAGCAAGAAGAAAAATGAAATCTTTCATAAGAAAAGAGTGTTCTGTCCCACTTTTAAAATTTATCAGCCCCTGGAATTTGAGGGTCATGAGTTTTAAAAGCTAGACCAAAGTTTTAAGGGGCTCATTTGGCTCTCAGACATGCAAATGGATCAGGCAGTCTGCTGAACCGATGGACATAAATGTCAAAAGACAGATTCGTTTTCTTAGTACACGTACTTTAGATTTTAATGCTGCCTACACTTAAACATGTCAAAAGGGCACCTGGCCTTTTTAGATGGTACAGGTCTGGCTTGCTCTCTTTCCTCTTATGTTATGGCATCAGTATGTAAAACATAGGCTTACCTTCACTTTTTTACCAAGACGATCCTTCCATTTCTCAGCTATTGAACCTTCCACCAAGAGCAACCTATATTTTGCAAAGAAACAATATATAATAATACATGTGTATATAACTACATATCTAGCCTCTATATTTACACACATACATAATGTGTAGATAATATATGCATATATAAAGATGCATTTTAATCAATAAAAATTATAATGGAATAATGGGAAAGAGCCTCAATTCTATATTCTATGATTCTCCTGAATATTAAATATTGAAAAATGAGTTTTGAAAATCTGATATGAAACTCTTTGAGCAAAGCCAGAAGGGCCACAGTATTATGGAGGGGTCAGGGAACAAAATGGAGGATTTTAGGTACTAACAAATACCTAGAGCGTTCTTCATCTTCATAGCCCATGATGAGATATTCCTCGTTAACATTGAGTGGAGGGCACAAGCAACCTGAATTCGTATAAAGATTTACTGTATCCCTTGGGATATTCACTAAAGAAGATTTTAGAATCTCCTTTACTTCCACTACAGCAGTGACGTCATGGCACTTAGTCTTTACTTCCTTCACTTTTGCCCGGATAACTGGGAAGAAAAAAGAGGAATAAAGTTGAAAATGTCATAATGTTATACACATTAAAATCAGGGTCCCTTGTTTGCTGATTTTTTTTAAACCCTTACCTTCCGTCTTAGAATTATTACTGTGTATTGGTTCCAAAGCAGAAGAGTGGTAAGGGTAGGCAATGGAGATTAAGTGACTTGCCCAAGGTCACACAGCTGGGAAGTGTCTGAGGCCAGATTTGAACTCTGGACCTCCCATCTTGAGGCCTGACTCTCACTCACTGAGCCACCTAGCTACCCCCTGTTTGCTAATTTTTTGTGGATTTGAAATCTCTTCCCACCAGGGTCCATTGCCCATACTAAAGTTAATGAGAAGAAATACTGAAAGATAAATCACTTAGGCTAAACTTGAGAGTCACATTTAAAAATATAGTATGTGGGTGGTGGTACATGCTTGTAATCCTTGCTATCAGGGGGGCTAAGGCTAAGGGATTTCTTGAGTTTGGGAGTATGAACTACAGTGGATTAAGTAATCCAATGTCCACACAAAATTTGGCATTACTATGATCAGTATCTCTCCCCATCCCCAACCTGGGTTGGAAAATAGCTCAGGTCAAATTCTCATGCCATTCAAAGAGGGAACAGCCCAGTAATAATCTTTACACTTCCAACATGGATGAAAGAGGGAGACTTAGACTTAAAATAAAACCAAACATGACATTTGCATGGTGCCTATCTTTTGGTACTCAGAACTTAAGAGTTAGAAAGAAACCTGGCAGTCATTTAGTCTGTCATACATAAAAAGAATTCCATTTCATCATATGCTGTTCTCCTATGGTTAATTTTGTATTTTCACAGTAGCCAACTGCCTGAAAAGTCCATCTCTGTAAACTTCTTAATTTCTTTATTGATGCTCTAGGGCCAGATATTATGAAACACCATTATTTTCAAAAAATCAAAACTGTAGTGACTCAAAGCAAGATAAGTGTCTGCAGCCTATTATATCAAACATGATAAAAGCAATGTGAAAGAAATCATCAATGGTATATATATATATATATATATATATATATCCTAGGGAGAAGATGGGCAAGTCATGGGAAAGACAGCATGGTACCATGAAAGTGCATCTCAGTTAGTGGCCCTGGGTTCAAATGCTTGCTCTTCTTTTTACTACTCAGTCAGCTTCCTCATGTATAAGATGAAGATCACCAGATTAAATGATCTCTAAAATTCCTGCTTGCTCTAAATCTATGGTCCTATGTGAAAGAGTGATAGATAACACTATAAATAAATCCTGACTCTAGTAGCACTCACACAATATTAAGAGAAGCACAAGATTCCCACCCCCAACACAGACACACTCAGCATATTGTGCAGACTTCTTGCGAAGTAATGATGGGAGGACATGACCCAAATCCCACGAGATAGGATGGCATGATAGTTTACGATCTGTACTATTGGAGAGAGGACGTGCACTTATATCATAAATACATCTAACGATGAAGTTTACAACAAACTTTATCTTATTTGATCTTCATAGTAACCCTATAAAACAGGAACTATAAGTCTCCATTTCCTACCATCAAGACACTCGTCCAAATTGTATTACTCATTATTTCCCAAACTCATCCTGCTCCAGCCTACTTCTAGCTTTTCTTGATCCCTTCCTATCAGAACGTACAAAGTCTGTGCACTTGTTTCCTCTCTCCCATCAGGCTGTGAGCCCTTTGAGAGTGGGACGTTATCTTCTTTCTATTTACCAAAAACGCCCAGTGCAGTCACCTACAGGTCTTTTAAGACTTTGGTGCATTTTGGTTTAACTGAATTAAATGACCACATTGATCCCTAACCCTAATCCACTTCCAGTTGATATATGTGCTATGAAATGCCAGACTAATCCAATCCCAGATAAAATAATGACATAATTTCCTCCGAAATTTTGTATTCAACAAATATATGTATATAGGTTCTATTGCTTCTTGTAGGAATTTACTATATGTATTCAGCATTAACTCTAATGTATGTAAAGACAGAGCAGCAGCATAGCATAATGGATGGGGCAAGGGACTTAAGAGTAAGGAAAAACTGGGTCCAAATCCTAATTTTGATACACACTAGTATATAGCCATGGGTAAGACTCTTAGCCTCACACAACCTTCTAAGACAACTACCAAAGTATAGACATATTCCATCAAGCAAAAGCATAGACCTTTAATAATAACAATAGTAATGATGATGACAGAGCTTTAATGTTTGCTGAGTGCTTTACCAATATTGTCTCATTTGATGCTCATAAAAACCCTCAGAAATGGGTGCTATTTTTATCCCCATTTTACACATAAGGAAACTGAAGCAGATAGAAGTTTTGACTTGTCTAGCACATAGTGTCTGAGGTTGGATTTGAACTCAGGTCTCCTTGACTCCAGGCTTAGTATTGGATCTACTGTGCCACCTAGCTCCCTTCACATATAGAAAAATGTTTAAAAAACAAACAAACCTTACCTTCTGTCTTAGAATCAATACTGTGTTTTGGTTCCAAGGCAGAAGAATGGTAAGGGCTAGGCAATGGGGGTCAAGTGACTTGCCCAGGGTCACACAGCTAGAAAGTGTCTGAGACCAGATTTGAACTCAGGACCTCCCAACTCCAGACCTGGCACTCTATCCACTGAGACATCTAGTTGTTACTAGAAAGATACACTATTGAAATGTACATAATTTGTCTTGGTTTTTCTATCTTATTTATCAATATATTTCCCAATGAAATTAGAGTATAGCCCTTACCTCTCTTCTGTGTTGGCACTGATACTTACTATTGATTCCAAGACAGAAAGTAAGAGGTTGTTTTTTTTTGGTGTTTTTTTCCCCCCTAAACCCTCACCTTCCATCTTGGAGTCAATACTGTGTATTGGCTCCAAGGCAGAAGAATGGTAAGGACTAGGCAATGGGAGTTAAGTGACTTGCCCAGGGTCACACAGCTAGGAAGTAGCTGAGGCCAGATTTGAACCCAGGAACCTCCCAGCTCCAGGCCTGACTCTCTATCCACTGAGCCACCTAACTTCCCCATGAAAGTAAGGGTTTAAAAAGAGGGTGGAGAAGGGATAACTAGGTGGCTCAGTGGATAGAGAGTCAGGCCTAGACAAAGCTGGGTTCAAATCTGGCCTGAGATAATTCCTAGCTATGTGACCCTGGGCAAGTCTCTTAACCTGAATTTCTTAGCCCTTACCACTCTTCTGCCTTAGAACTGATACTTAATTTCGATTCTAAGACAAAAAGTAAGGTAAGAAATAAAGAAAAGGAAGGAAGGAAGGAAGGAAGGAAGGAAGGAAGGAAGGAAGGAAGGAAGGAAGGAAGGAAGGAAGGAAGGAAGGAAGGAAGGAAGGAAGG
>NC_058132.1:236349587-236384062 GCF_016433145.1 Gracilinanus agilis | reverse complement strand
AGGGAAGGGAAGGGAGGGGAAGGGAAGGGAAGGGAAGGGAAGGGAGGGGAAGGGAAGGGAAGGGAAGGGAAGGGAAGGGAAGGGAAGGAAGGGAAGGAAGAGAAAGAAGAGAAGGAAGGGAAGAGTGGGAATGAAGGAAGGAAAAGAGTAGTTTGCTGAGCATCAGAAATGAGGCTTGAATATTTCTGGAACTATCATCACCATCATCATTTTCCTTGCCCTTTTTGTATTACATTTCAAATTCTGACCCTCCCCCCCAACTCCAGGCATTCTGATCTTCTGATAAATGTGCCTTCATAATCCATCAATCTCCTCCTTTCCTCCTTTGTTTCACTATTGATTTTCACTCCTTAAATTATCCTTTGGTCTCCTGTTGAAAGAAAGTACATACAACTTTCTTCTGTGACTAGATCTGCCCTTCTTTCTTTAAAAATGAAAAAGAAAACTTTTAAATTATAAATTTAATCACCAACATAAGCATTCCAAAATACCGATAACAAAATTGCCCTAAATGTTTATGTCCCTTTCTGAACTTTTTTGGTTTTCTTATGGTATTCTAAAATGTTTTCTTAAGGTTTATTTTTTGACAGTAATTTTCTATTTTATTTTATTTTTCCTCAATTACATGTAAAAACCATTTCCAAGATTTTTCAAAGAATATTGAGTCTCAAATTCTCTCCCTCCCTCCTTCCCCCTTAGCTCCCCACCCCTTCTTAAAATGGCAGTCTCATATAGATTTTATGTATGCAATCATGTAAAACATTTTTCCCATATAAATCCTTTTGTGGATGGAAATTCAAGTAGAAAAAAATTAAGAAAGCGAAAAAAAAATTGCTTTGGTCTGGATTCAGGCTCAGTACTTTTTCTCTGGAAGTAGATAGCATTTTTTTTATCTTGAATCCTTTGGGATGGTTTTGGATTGTTGTATTGCTAAGAATAGCTGTTATTCACAGTTCTTCATAGTATTCCTGTCACTGTACAATGTTCTCCTGGTTCATCTTATTTCACTTTGCTTCAGTTCGTGTAAATCTTTCCAGATTTTTTCTGAGCATCTCCTGCTTGCCATTTCTTACAGCACAATAGTATTTCATTACAATCATATATACTATAGCTTACTCAGCCACTCCCCCAAATAGATGTATATACACTCACTTTTCCAAATCTTTGCCCCTCCACAAAAAGAGCTGCTGCTTTAAATATTTTTGTACATAAAGGTCCTTCCCCCGCCCCCAATTTTTTTTTTATTTTGTTGGAATACAAACCTAGTAAAGGTAATTCTGGGTCATAAGGTATATACTATTTTACAGTCCTTTTGGTAGTTTTTTTTTTGCTCTCCTGACTGACTAAACCTGTTCACAATACCACCAACTATGCATTTGTGTCCCAACTTTCCTACATCCCCTCCAAGTTTTGTTATTTTCCTTTTCTGTCACAATAGCCAATCTGATAGGTGTGAGGTAGTACCTGAGAGTTGTTTTATTTTGGATTTTTCTAATTAAGTTATTTAGAGCTTTTTTGCATGACTATAGAGAGCTTTAGTTAGTTTGCTTGAGAACTGCCTGTTTATATCCTTTGAACATTTATCAATTGGAGAATGGTACTATTCTTATATATTGAGATCATTTCTGTAGGTATTTGAGAAATGCAGCTTTAATAAAGAGACTTGTACAAAAATTTTGCACCATTATGATTACTATGTTTTACTTTCCATCTTATTTACCCGTATTTGGTTTCTAATTTCCACCTCCCTCAATTTGCCCTCTTTGATAATAGCCCTACCCTCTGTCTCTCATCCCCTTTTCCCTTCTATTTTCCTGTAGGATAAGATAGCTTTCTATATCCAATTGATTGTGTATATTCTTCCCTCACTGAGCCAATTCTGATGAGAGTAAGATCCACATGCTCTCTTGTCTCAGTCCTGTCTCTAAAGAAATATATTTAAATCTTGGTAGATAAGTGGTAGCGTATTGCAGATGTGGAATGAGACATGTTATGTCAGACATGGCCCAATGTGCTGAATTGTTTTTTCTCAACTTCTTTGTTACAAGGAAGAGTTCTTTGATATATGGAAGTTTAGAAAAAAATAACAATGTAAACAAAGAAGCAACAAAATATTTTAACATATAATAAAACAAACCACCCTACTGGGCCTTACTTCCACAACCCAACATCCCCAGTTGGGAGATGGGAAAGAGGAGAGGTGGAAGAAAGAGAATTTGGACCTGAAAAAAAATTTTATATATATTTTTATATTAGATGTTATTTTTATTTATATATTATTATATAATAACTATCCACAAAGACTAGCTCAGTCACTTACTAGTTATGTAGTCTTGGCCCATTCACTAAATCTCTTTGGGCTTCTGTTTTCTTATTTTAAAATGGGAATGATACTTATGTTACCTACTTCAAAGTTGTTTTTAATTTTCTGAGTTTTTGTTTTGTTTGGTGAAAAAAGTGAATTATCAATCTTAAATTATTATAAAAATGCAAGTGATTATTATTTCCCTGAGAGAAATCCAGTGATTTTTTTAAAAAGGTTTGACTTTTGTTCATTCTATTTTCCCACATAACAATACTGTGAGAAGTTTAAACAGCCAAAGTTCTTGTGGGATTTTTTGTCTTGTCAAAAGTCAAAGTACTCATATCCTTTGAGAGGCCCTTTTTTTCCCTGGGATTACTACTCAACTTTTAGATAAAAGGGGTTTCAAATAAACACTTAGATGTTTGGATGCTTGGATAAACTGTGCCTTTCAGCCTTTCAAGGTTCATTCATTACTGGGAAAGAAAGGTACTCAAATAGCATATCCTAATGAAAAGGGATCAAGTTACCCTGTTGAAGCAATAATTCCAAAGAAATATAATTTCTTCAGTATCTACCTTCTCCACAAAAGCAGATCACAAGCTCTCTCCCTCTCAGGAGATAGACTGTTTAAAAGCAGAACCAGAGTGAAAAGTGCCCTAAATCTGGGGTCAGGAGATCTTGATTCATATCCCAATTTGAACATTTACTAGAGGACACTCTAAACACAACAACCTATCTAATTCTTATTTTCCTTATTTCTAAATTATCTGTAAATCTGTAAAATATCTGTAAATGATAATGTTTACACAAATGTCTCTTAATTTGTAAAGAATATTGGTAGACTTTAAAGCTCTTTGGAAATATGGGCTGTTTTCATTGTTTTGATTGGGTGGGGCTGCAAAATAAATAATCATGGGGCAGCTAGGGAGCACAGTGGGTTAGAGCATTAGACCAAGAGTTGAGAGGACCTGGATTCACATATGGCCTCAGATTCTCCCTGGCTGTATGACCTTGGGCAAGTCACTTAACCCTAATTACTTAGCCCTTGCTTTTCTTCTGTCTTATAACTGATGCTAAGATAGACAAAAAGGAAGAGCTTAATAAATAAATGAGTGAGTGAATAAATAAAGGAATAAATGATCACCTAGTGGCCAAAGCTCTGGTGATAAGTGTCTTCAAACAGTGATAGGATGTTAGGTTACTTTAACAATTCTGTTGAAATGTTGAGTGATAGAGGTGGGATTTTAAAATTTCAACAGGCTAAATTTTGGGATGAATTTCATAAGATTAAATAGAATAGTTGTCACTTTAAAGAGAGACTGCATGGTATAATGGACAGAGTTGAATTTGAAGCCAGAAAGACCTGAGTTTAAGTCACACCTCTAATACACACTGACTTTGTGACCCTGGGCAAATCATTCAACCTTTCTCAAGGCTCTTGCTAGTTTTGTTGTTCAGTTATTTTTCAGTTGTGTAATGACCCCATTTGGGGTTTTCTTGACATACTTGCTGGAGTGGTTTGCCATTTCCTTCTCTAGCTCATTTGGCAGATGAGGATCTGAGGAAAATAGGATTAAATGACTTGCCCAGGGTCACACAGCTAGGAAGTCTCAGTCCAGATTTGAACTCAGGTCCCCCTGACTCCAAATCTGCCATTCTATCCACTTTGCACCTAGCTGTGCTTTCAGTGCTCTATAGGCAACTTTTAAGGTAGAAATCATAGAAATCTGCATTGGTAAAAATAATTTCTTCAGCAGAGGGTTCCTTATACTAATGAAACTATAATTCTGTCCCCTCTGTCAATCAATGTAAAGTCTTATACTCTGGTTCAAAAAGCTTATTGCAAAAGCAAAGTACAGGTAGTACTTGAATAAGATCTGAAGTTTTAGTGGATTGCAAGCTCAATATGTTTAAGTGAGATGACAAGCAAAAAGCTAGTGCAGTCTAATATATGGAGAAGCACAGGGTCCAGAAAGGAAATGAAAGTCCCACTATACTGTGCCCTTGTGAAACTACATAAAGTACTATATTTAGGTCTCATCATTTTATTGTAGGAAACACATTGATAAACTGGAGAATATCCCAAGAACAGTCAGTGTGGTGAAGGGCTTCCAGATCATGCAATGTCAGGATCCACTAAAGGAATTGGGAATGTTGAATCTATAGAAGAGATAACAGTCAACAGGACAGCTGTCTTTGAGTAGCTAAAACACTACCATGTTCAAGAAGGATCAAATTTGTTCTCCACGGCCCCAGAGAACACAGCTAGCAACAACAGATGGAAATTATAGCAATGAAGATTTCCACTCAATATAAGGAAAAACTAGTTAACACTTCATTAACAGAGCTTCCCACATTAATAGTCCTAGCTCATTTCTCTTTCTAAAATTCCTAGGAAGTTTAAATAAAATTAGCATACCAATTTATTTATAGCCTATTTCTTCTAAAACAGGGAATTAAAGTTTCACAGTAAAACTTTTTTTGGTACAGAATAAATTTGACTCAATTAACTAATTAATAATGTGTAATTATTTAATTTGCTGGGTTTTTAGCATTAATAATCCCTTGGGAAAACATCAACTAGTACTTTAGAAACTGTACCTGTGCTAAAACATAAAAGAAGAAAACTCTTAAGAGGATTAAGCCTTGACATTCTATCAACCATCTCTCTGGCTTTTCTCCATGAATAATATTGGTATTTACAATGACTGGGGTTTTCAGTAAGATTCAAAAGCACTTTTGAATAACCATTTTTTATATTCAGTATTGTTTTAATGTTGGATATATTTTTGCATCTCAGAAATTCATTCATTCAACAAACATTTATTAAGTACTTCCCCTGGTAAGAAGCAGTGTGGCATAGTGCTTAGAGAACTGTCTTAGAGCCAAGAAGATTTGGGTTTAAGTCACACCATAGATACATAATTGACTATGTGTTCACAGGAAGGTCACTTAACCTCTCATTCTCTAAGGCAATTCTCCAAGATTATGTTACATTGATGGAGGTTACCTCTAACTTAGAAGTTCCCCACCCAAATGAAATCACAGGTCAAGAAGATATAGATAGATAAATAAATTGAATTATATATATATATACATATATATATATGTGTGTGTATCTTTGTGCATATATAAATGGGGACCCCTAATCCATGAATTTACTTTCCAAGATATCAGTTGTGGAGGATTACCCATGAACCACTGGAAGTCCACCTATGGCTACTGTCTGCCCCCAGCAGCAATCTCTTCTGTATCCACTTTCACTTTTGGGGGTTTTTTTGTTGAGGGGTGGGTCACAGAGCACCCCAGTTGGGGTGCATGAGCAAAGAATCAAAGAGAATACAAATATATCAGGGTCATCGGGGGTTCACTTTTATCCATGGTTTCAGCAAACCAAGGCAGGTCTTGGAATGCATCCCCCATGGGTACACGGCCCTACTGTATGAATATATGTGTATGTATATGTATACACACATACATATGTAATATATACATATATATATACAACCAATTGTGTCAGTCATAGGGATTACAAAGATGAAAAAAGGTATTCTCTATTCTCATTTTGGGTATATCATATACAGTAATAATTACACAAAACATTCCATTTCTTGCCCATACTGAACAATTTTAAAATGTATTTCGATTGAATAATAACAAAGCCCAGAGTATATTAAAACTTTAAAAAGACAAAATCTTCATCCCAACTCTATGCATTCTTTATAACACATGACAGAATTTTCCATGTTACCCAACTCTGACAGAAGTTAACAAATTCGATTTCTCCTTATTTTGAAGTCTGAGGGTATTCATCTGGGTACAATTAGAAATGAGCAATCAGGAATATCCGCAGCTCACAACTGCATTCGAGTTTCTGATTCCATTTTGATTATAAATCCATTATAACAGAACTTACATGAAAAGTTCTGCCTGTATAAATTTAAAGTCAGTTGTTCAAAATAATAACCAATTCTTTGACTTCCTAAAACCTATGAGTTCTAAATTAGATTTCATAGTAATTCTTACCATAGTTATAATTGTTCCGGAAGTAGGTCTTCTGTGTGGCTCTTACAGGCTTACATTTGCAGCGTTCTGGGAGGGAAAAAAAGCAGTAAGAAGGAAAAGTGAAAAGTTAGCCATAAATGAAGAAAAGTACAGATTTGTAACCTCCAAATCAATTTTCCCTTTTATTTTTTTACTTGCCTCCTTTTAAGGCATGAAACAAATTTGGCAGTTTGTTGCTTCTATATATATAGCTGAAAGTCAAGGAATGCTACAGTCTCCAAAGAACTGAAAATAACTGAAAATTATCACAATGAGGACAAAAGAGAGTCCTATAAGGGTCATCAGCAGTGTGTAACACATTAAAACTGGGTATTATACAAAATAAGTTACATGAGAATTTATACCAAAGAAATGTATGGGCAAAAAAGATGGGCCAGCCATGGATGGATAGCCTTATGTTCCAATAAAAACTCATACGAATTCAAAGAAGGTCCCCAGTATGTTGAGTTCGTCACCTGGGCTGAACTTAGGGGAAGACATGGGCAAGAGTCACACAGGCTGAATAGGCATGGAGGGGCAAAGGACTTTGACACTGGAAAGAGTACTCGCATTGATGAAACATTGGAATGGGAGTTGATTCTTAGAAATTTATTAGGTCTAGCCTCTTTTTCTAGGTTAAGCAGTGAAACTGAGGGGGATGGGAAGGATCTTAATACACTAGAATGAGATTATATGGTAGGAGAATGGACCACATGGAGTTTGGTAAATAGTTTGTCAGCCCCTATATGAAATCACTTAGAACAACCAAAAGAATTTAGTAGCTATTTACCACAAATCATTTCACCTCTTTCAGAGACTCTATTTTCTTAATTTGTAAAATGAATGGATTGGACTAGGTGACCACAACAACTTTGTAAGGTAGGTATTATTGTTACCATTTTATAGAGGAGGAAACTGAGGCTCAAAGCAGTTGAAGGACTTAACTGTGGCAATAACAACAATAATAAACAATGATAATTATAATAGCTAACATTTATATTGTACTTACACTTTGTACCAGACACTGTGCTATTTACAAGTATTATTTCATTTTATCCTCACATCAACCCAAGGAGGTAAGTGCTATTATTATTCACATTTTACAGATGAGAAAACTGAAACAAACAGAAGTCAGATGACTTATCTAGGATCACACAGTTGGTAATTATTTTAGACTGAACTTGAACTCAAGTTTAAAAAGGTAAGTGGTTTGCTCATGATCACAGAGCAAACTAGCAAGAGAAGCAAGAGTGAACTCACATCTTCCTGACTCTAAGTCCAACACTACATCTACTTTTTTCTTCCTTCCTTTTTAAAAAAAATTCTTGCCTTCTACCTCCATATCATCATATATATTCACTTACACACACACACACACACACACACACACACACACACACACGCACACACACACACACACACACATACACGATGGCTAGAAGTTATACTTAACACCTCAATATGAGAACCTAAAGAGTGTCCTGGAATTTATGAAGTATTTCCTCCTACTTATGAAGTACTCTTCCCTTGGAAGGGAAGGAGGAAGACACTGGTTCCATGCAAGTAAAGAGATGAATCGATGTGTACATTTTACACTGTTCATCCGAATGCATTTTCCCATAAAAAAAAATGCTATACAGTCACTCATTCCTGCAGCTCCAACATTAACAAGTTGTTTGAGTATTTTGTTATTTAGTCATTTCAGTCATGTCTTTCTCTTTCTGACCCTGTTTGAGGTTTTCTTGGCAAAGATACTAGAATGGTTTGCCATTTCCTTCTCCAGTTCATTTTACAACTGAGGAAACTAAGGCAAACAGGATTAAGTGACTTGCCCAGAATCATACAAGTAGTAAATATCTGGGGCTAAATTTGAACTCAAATCTTCCTGACTCCAGGGTTAGGACTTTATCCTCTGTGCCACATACCTGTCCCTCTGTTTGAGTATAGATGAACCTTTATCTTATCTAAGCCTTGATTCTTCCTCCTCTTTAATATGAGAGTAACAATTTCACTTCCTACCTCATAGTGTTGTTTTAAGGAAAGCTATCTGTAAATCATTTTTCCCCTCAAAAAGCTGTCTTTCATTAGTGCACTAGGAGGGCTTTCTCTATTCACTAGAAACATTGGATTAACTCCCATGTGGACAATTGAGAAGAGCCAATTCATATTAACATGAGTGTATTCTCTACCCTCCTTCCCTTTTTTGACCTTACTTGGGTGTTTGCTCATTTAACCAAGTAAATTTCTGAACTGAATATATTTTTGGTCTTTTCTAAAATCATAAAGATGAATTTGTATATGCATTTCTGTTTAAGGGATGGGAGAGAACTATTTCTAATTCTCACTCTCACCCTCAAGCTCTGGGGGTAAAAAGAAATTGGACAGATTAGTAAACCATTTGGAGACTTCCTTGAGGCACCCTAGATGTCCTTTGGCAATGATCCAAATGGCCAGCTCTCCCCACTATTCCAGCAGTAGGTACTCAAATCCCAGGTATTCTGGGAAACCCTATACAAGTAGCAGGTGCTAATAATACAAGGCAGCAGAATTTGGGATAAAATGGAGAGAAGAGATACCAAGACCATTTTGACTGACTTAGTCTATTTTAGAATAATAATGAGGAATACAGACCCCTGACTTTAAGTTACTAGAAGAAATGTAAACTTAAAAAGTGGCTTTTCCAACCTTTCTTTCCAACAAGGGCAAAGATTTGGGCCTGTGAACTTTTATTTTCCTCCCACATTAGAGCATTACCATTCCACCAAGCTAACTCCAGAAACTTTGGGTATGGCTGCAGAAACAACAATGGAGGCACAGGATTTTGTACCTAACAGCCATGAAGCACAACAACCATTATTATAATAATGCAGGCACTTTTAATAGGTCTGTTTAATAAATCAGAGCACCTAGATGGCAGAGGAGCCTAGATTCAGAAAGGATAGAGTTCAAATCTGATCTCAGGCATTTACTAGCTGTGTGACCCTGGGCAAGTCATTTTGAACATGCTTGCTTCAGTTTCCTCTGCTGTAAAATGGGGCTACTAATAGCGCCCACTTCAATATTGTTGTGAGGAAGAATGAGATGTTTGTCAAGTGCTTAACACAATGCCTAGCACATGGTAGGCAACCTAGAAAAAGTATGCTACAATTGTAATTTGCTACAAATATAAATTCATATTTATTTAAAATTCCCAAGTAATCATTTTATTATTTAAATAATTTTTATTAATATTATTAATAGATTTGTGAGTGATTTCTGAACAAGCAGAGAAGTTGAGAATGTATCTTCTTTATTAAGAGGAAACTGAATGGCTAAATCTACTCAGTTTTGACATAATGTCAAAACTGAAATTCAAGCCCGGGACTCTTTGATTCAGTGTTCTTTCTATCAAACCACACTAAATTCCATAATTTCATGCCATTCCATATGTATGTATTATGTGAACTTTGCTATACATTTTATTTAGTTTTAATACAACTCTATTAATTGGCTTAGTGCTTATTAATCATCATGTGTGGTGGCCAAAGAGCCCCTAAAGCACTGTTGAGATATCATCAGAGCAGGTTCAATCAATACGCCCAAGTGACAATTTTCTTTTCCATGCTGGAGATACAGGTACGCTCCTGGGATAATCTCTCTTATGAACACCTTTCTGAGCTTCCACATCTGAGCTTCGCTAAATTTTGTTCAATCACTTGAAATCAAGCTATGTATTTCCTTCTGCTCACTGATGAAAGAAATTGATAATAAGATTCAAGTAGCTCCCTATTACCTTTAGGGTCTTTTAGGAGTATAAACTCCTCCATTAAGCACTTAAGTGCTTTGCACTTGATGCCAATAGACCTCTGCAGCCTTATTATACATTGCTCCTCTTCATTCATGCTCTAGTCCACCCAAATGGCCATCGTGCTGTTCCCCACACACCACATTCCCTCTGACATTTCCATACCTTCATACAGGCTGTCCTTCATACCTAGAATATACTCCCTCCTCCCTTTGGCATCTTAGAATCCCCAAGTATCCCTCAGATCTTAGCTCAAGCACCAAGCTCTATATGAATCTTTCCTGACCATCTTCCCTCCATCTCTACCAGGTAATAATGTCTTCACACCCATAAGAAAAACGATCTTGGGGGCAGCTGGGGGGCTCAGTGGATTGAGAGCCAGGCCTAGAGAGGGGAGGTCCTGGGTTCAAATCTGGCCTCAGAAACTTTCCAACTGTGTGACCCTGGGCAAGTCACTTAACCCCCATTGCCTAGCCCTTACCATTCTTCTGCTTTGGAGTCAATACACAGTATTGATTCTAAGGCGGAAGGTAAGGGTTGAAAAGAAAAGAAAAGAAAAGAAAAGGAAAGGAAAGGAAAGGAAAGGAAAGGAAAGGAAAGGAAAGGAAAACAATCTTGTATTTCTTCTATATTTACTTACATAGGCACACGTTATCTCTCCAAAAGAATGTAAGCTCTTTGTGGATAGTGAATGTTTCATTTCTCCTTTTGTATCCCCAATACAACAGCACAATGCTTACTTAGCACATAGTAGGTCTAAGTGAATGCTTGTTGATTGATTAATCATTAGTGGAGGACGATGAGAGACATTTGGTAACAAGATCCAGAGAACTGTAATAACAGCTAACATTTATATGTGGCTTTGAGGTTTGCCAAGTGCTTTACAAGTACCTCATTTAATATACACAATAACCTCTGGAGGTAGATAAAATTTCCATTTTATGGATGAGGAAATGAGAACAATTTGTTCCAAGGGCCATGAAGGCAGTGGAAGCAGGTGCAGTGGAGCACTTGTGAACTTCATCAGACATCGAAAAGGCATCCATCCACTGCGTCCTGAGCCATGGCCAGCTGTCTTGACTTCTGTCGGACCACTGGACTTTGATGGCTCTGGAAGAGAGAATGAGTCTGCGGACTTTAAGGCAACTCTGCTTCAACTGAATCCAATTTGCGTGCAAGTCAAAAGACATCACTGCTCAGACTGAATGGTCAAGCATCCAAACTCTGCTGCAGAGAGTGCAATTCCAATGGAATGACCATGTAGTTCCAATGCCAAGCATAAAGTCGCCTAAAGACTATCTTACAGAGAACTCACATGAGGAAAGCACTCACACAAAGGTCAAAAGAAACAATGCAAGGACACTCGAAAGGTCCCTCTGAAGAACTTTGATGTAGATTGGGAGAAATGGGATAGCATGCCATGCTCACATCAATGAAGGTGCAGCGCTCTACAAGCAAAGACATTGCACTACCTTCAAAGAAACATGAGAGGGGCAGCTGGGTAGCTCAGTGGATTGAGAGCCAGGCCTAGAGACGGGAGATCCTAGGTTCAAATCCGGCCTCAGACACTTCCCAGCTGTGTGACCCTGGGCAAGTCACTTGACCCCCATTGCCTACCCTTACCACGCTTCCGCCTATAAGTCAATACACAGAAGTTAGGGGTTTAAAATAAAAAAAAGAAAAAGAAACATGAGATGCTCATTTTCAGAGACATCACCATCCCAAATACTCATAGGGCTATTTGTGCCCAACGTGTGGTAGAGTATTCCAAGCTCATACCAGTCTGATCAGCTACAGTCAGATACACAGTACATTGATTCCAATACAGTGATATCATTTAAGTCCTCCTCAATTATGAAGGACAACTATTTCCATTTTATCGATGAGGAAACTGAGTCAGACAGAGGTTAAGTGACTTGCCCAAGATCCTACAGTAAGAGTCTAAGACTGGATTTGAACTTGAGTCTTCCTGACTCCAGGTCTAGCAAATATATTTAATCCACTATATCACCTCACCGAATTTGTTGAGCTGAATATCTTCTCTTCACTGATTTGGCCCTAAGGTTAGGATAAACAATGTGGTTCAGCAGATAAGAGATTCTTGATACTAATATGTGTCAATAGTGTGTCAGCATATGTAGGTACTGGGGGAGAAAATTCTGGCTACAGCCATTCCCATTCCCTATAGATGTTTAAAAATAAAATATTCTTAAATCCAACAAATATTTAATGAGTAATGGTAGGGGGAAAAAACCCTTTCCAAATGGAAAAAAAAACTTTCAATGCTGCAATAGTTTTACAGACAAGGTTTTGAACATTATTTAATACATTTGAGACTAATTTAATACATTTGAGACTAAGCTATTTTATCTTTTATAGAAGAACCTCCTTGCCCAGATCTCAGAGCTAAGAAATGGGGGCAGATGTTCAATTGTTAGCAATCACAGACATTATTAAAATATAAAACAAAGCACAATCACCCTAGAAAGCATCTCATTGCACCTCAAGGTTTCTAAGAAAAGGACCCTTGAGAAAGGTCCATTCCAATAAAACTGTGAAGATGTGTTTTTCTACTTCAATACAGAAAGGGGGAAAGGAAGTACAGCAGGGAGACAGCAGAGAGGAAGGAAGCCAGAGCAGCCAAAAGAAAAGTGTTTTATGTTCCTTTGGAGGCATATAAAATACACAAGTTTTGTTAACCAGTAGATATTATTTTTTCTAACCACCATAAATCCAACTTCTATTCATACATTTGCGAGAAACATGTTAAAATGTGGAAACCCCACAGGGAATAACACTCTTACTAAAAATTCCAAGTTCCAGAAAGAGGCATCTGGTAGTGACAGGCAGCTGTTCCAAATAAAGCAAAAGCAACTTCATTGTCTCAACAATATTTGCTCATGATTAATGCTGGGCCCTATTTTTCAAAAGAGACACTCAGTACTGATATCCTCCATATGCTTTAAAATATATCTAATTGATTTCTATGGATAAAGGATCTCAAAGAACATAATTAGCAGTGTGTAACACCTAAGGTTAAAGTATCCTACACTCCCTCATACTGCTATTTTAATAATCAAGGCTATTATTGTGTTGCCTTTCTAGGAAAAAAAATATGACAATGTTTTCTGCTGATTGACTTTTCACACATGATTTATTTTAGCTTAAAACACTGTAAATTTTTAAAGAATAAAATGTTTGTATTTGTAAATAAAAACAATACTTGTAAAGAAATAATTACGATATTCTATGAATTACAAAAACATGTTCTAGCACCCATATATGGAAGTAGATCTGTACTTTTATGTGTGTTTTTAAATGATGCAGAAAAGGAAGTACCTGGGGGTTTGCAATTCTTTAGGAATCTATGAATATTCTGAGTGTAGCAAAAATACTTCAGCTTTCCCTGAATGATTGTCTTAAATACACATGTGAGTATAATTTTTATGTTTTTCGGTTTTTATTCAGTTTTATTTAGTTTTCTATTCCAAATTCTCTCCTTCCTCACCTCGTTCAGAAGATAAGAAGAACAAAACCTATAACAAATACAAATGACAAAAAAAAAAGACAGGAAGGAAGGAAGGAAGGAAGGAAGGAAGGAAGGAAGGAAGGAAGGAAGGAAGGAAGGAAAGAAAGAAGGAAAGAAGGAAAGAAGGAAAGAAAGAAGGAAAGAAGGAAAGAAGGAAAGAAGGAAGGAAAGAAATATATGTTATAGCATGAATTGTTTAGAATTGAGGTTGGTCATTGTGTTAATCAAAGTTACTAGATCTCTCAGTTAATTATTTTAACTTTGTGTTAGTTCATACAAGTCTTCCTAGGTTTTCCTAAAACCATCCCCTTTATCTTTTCTTTACAGTGCAATAGTACTCCATCACATTCATATACCATAACTTGCTTAACCATTCTTCAATTTATGGGCATCCCTTCAGTTTCCAATTCTTTGCCACCATAGGAAGGGCTGGTATAAATATTTTTATATTTTGGGGTTCTTTACCTCTTTCTCTGATCTCTTTGTGGTATAAACTTAATAGAAGCATTGTGGAATCGAAGAATATGCACAGTTTAATGGGCATAAAATACAATTTCCTCTGTAGAATGGTTGGACTAATTCACGACTCTGAAGAATGCATTAGTGTGTCTGTTTTCCAACAGCTCCTCCATCAATTGTCATTTACCATTTTTGACATCTTACCCAATCTGATGGGTGTTTGGTAGTATTGTCAGGGGTGTTTTAGTTTACACTGCTCTAATTATTAGTGATTTAGAGAATTTATCATACAGTTACTGATAGTTTTGATTTCTTCCTCTGAAAACTGCCAGTTCATGCCTTTTTATCATTTATCAACTAGGTAATGACTTTTTCTTATAAGTTTGACCCAGCTCCTATTTACCTTAGAAATGAGTACTTTATCAGAGAAATTTGGTGCAAATATTTTTTTCACAATTTTTTTGGTTTTCTTCTCATTTTAGTTGCATTGACAAAAGAACTTTTTAATTTGCATTTGACATTGCATTTGACAAAAGAACTTTTTATTTTTTTGTAATCAAAATTTTCCACTTTACTTCTTGTGAATCTCTCTGCCACCTACTCTGTCTGAATCTGTCTCTCATTTGTCCATGAACTCTTTCCTTATCTATAAATGTGACAGATGGTTTCTTCCACATTCCACTAATTTGCTTCTGGTTTCATCCTTTTATGTCTAAATTATGTGCTCATTTAAAGCTTATCTTGGTATGCTGTGCTGAATATTGGTCAACATCTAGGTTCTGCCAGACTACTTTCTAGTTTTGCCAAAGGTCTTTGTTGAATAGTAAATTTTTGCCCTAAAAGATGGAATCTTTAGGCTTATAAAACAGCAGGTTACTGTGCTCATTTGCTACTGAATATCATGTATCTAATCTATTACAATGATCAATCTCTCTATGTCAGTGATGGGCAAACTAAGGCCCGTGGGCCAGATGAGTGTCTCCTGAAATGTTCTATCTGGCCCCAAGACATTATTCCTAATCTGACGAATACAATGAGTAGGATGCAATACAATGAAACTTCAAAAGAGTTGCCTTAGAAACAGACTGACAGATGAACATTTCCTTTCCTTTGACCCCCCCCCCTTTAAAAAGTTTGCCCATAACTACTCTATGTCTTGCCCAGTACCAAATTGTTTTGATGATTATAGCTTTGCAAAAATAGTTTGAGGTCTGGCACTGCTACATTCCTTTATTTTCCATTTTTTAAAATTTATTCCTTTAATATTCTTGACCTTTAGTTCCTTCAGATGAATTATATTTTTTTCTACCTCTAAAAAATTGTTCTTTGGTAGTTTGTTATAGCACTGAAAAGTAAATTAATTTAGGTAGTAGTATTGTAATATTTATTATATTGACTTGACCTACCCATGAGCAATTAATATTTATTCAATTATTTAGATCAATCTTTATTGGTGTGAAGTGTTTTGTAATTGTATTCATATAGTTACATCTTGGTAACAGACTTCTAATTTTTTTGTTGTTGATAAAATATAAAAATGCTAGTGACTTGTGTGGATTATTTTATATCTTGCAATTTTGTAGAGGTTTCTAATTGTTTCATTTAGTTTATTAGTTGTTTATAAGTAAATCTTTAAAAAAGTGAATTTTAGTTCTTCTTTGCCTTTGTTTATTCCTTCAAATTCCTTTTCTTGTCTTATTGCTATAACCAACATTTCTAGTAAAATAATGGAGATAATGGACACCCTTGCTTTACTCTTGATCTTATTCGAAAAGCTTCTAGCTTATCCCCATTACAAATAATGCTTGCTCTTAATTTTAGATAAATACTGCTTTTTTAAAAAAAGTAAGTTCCATTTATTCCTGTGCTTTCCATTATTTTTCACGTGAATGAGTATTGTGTTTTGTTAAAGGCTTTTTCAGCATCTATGGAAATAATCACATTATTTTTGCCATTTTTCATATTAATATGGTCCATTTTGCTTATAATTTTCCTATTATTTAACCAACCCTGTTTTTCTGATATAAATCCATCCTGGTCAATAGCATCTGATCTTTGTGATATATTGCTATAGTCTCATTACTAATGTTTTATTTAAAATTTTTGCATCAATATTCATTAGGGAAATTGATGTATAGCTTTCTTTTTATCTTAACTCTGTAGCTTAGGTATCAAGACATGGATGTCATAGAAAGAATTGAGTGGATCTGTTCTTTGACTATTATTTTTTCAAATAGTTTACATAGAATCACAATCGTTCTTTAAATGGTTGATAGAATTCACTTGTAAATTCAACTGGTTCATTTATGGCTTGTTCAGTATCTTTTACTAAGAAAGGATTAAGTTTCTTTTTTTCTGTTCTGTTAATCCAGGTAATTTATATCTCTATAAATATTCATTCATTTCATTTAGAGCACCTATTTTATTAACATATAGTTAGGTGAAATAGTTCTTAATAATTGCTTTTATTTCTTTACTGGTGATGAATTCAGTTTCTTCATTTTTATACTAGTAATTTAGTTTTTCCTTATCAAATTAGCTAATGGCTTTATGTTTTATTTTTTAAACTCTTGGATTTATTTATGTTCATTGATTTTTTTAAATTTTCACTTTTGTTAATCTCTCCTTTGATTTTTAGTATTTAATTCAGAGCATAAAATCTGTTAGTTTTCTAGGGTGTTTTTAGTTGCAACTCAATTTGTTGACCTTGCATGGAATAGGGTAGACAACACATGGAGGCAGTAGTATTTTCCAGATAAACTTTTTTTTCAGGAATTAACACAGGGAAAATATCTAGAAAGACTATAGTGAAGTACTATTATGATGTTTCTACATATATTTTTAAATTATTTACATAAGCCAGAAGCAACATGAAGAATGGACAAAGAGCAGCATTGGAATCAGGATGACCTGAGTTCAAGTCCTACCTCTGATATATACTATTTTACCACAGGAAAGTCACTTAACCTCTGTATAAGTACCTATTTACCTCATAGGAATGGAATTATATGGCAGCACAACATAGTCACATCTGAACTAGAATGCTTTTCCTTCATTGTGTAAACAAAAAAAAGTCTTTTCAAGTCTATAAAAACCTAGGCTCAAAATTATTAGTACTCAGGATTGGTGCTATCCATGAGGGGAAAATTAGAGTATGCCAAGAAGAGTAAATCTGGAGGAATAATATCAGCTCACTTAAACCAAATTTATGTAAGATTACAGAAATATGTAGAGAAATACATAGTTCTTTGGACAAAAATAAGTAATTTCCATTTGATTTTGAATAAAACTCTCCAGCCCAGGTGAGTAAAGATAGATTTGATTAACTTCAGAAAGTACAATTAAATATTTTCAGAATTGAAACCAAGTGCACCTGAGGCAAATGGGTACCACTCAAAGAAGGGGGGGAATCGGTTCATCCATCACTGTTGTATGGGAACAAGTTTGGTCTACAAGTCAGTAGTTTGATAATATCCTAAACTAAGAATCTTGGAGTATTTTCCTTCCAACAACCTGATAGCATTCATTTCATCCTGTATAATTCTATGATGATATATAACAAAACTACATTTAAAAAGGATGCAGCATGTATTATTACCTATTAAATCTATTGTACCCACTCTCAAAAATACAAATCTATTTTTTAAATAGTCATTACTGATTTCTTCAGATTAAGAGACTTAACTGTTTTCATCCACTTATTACTTTTCTACGTTTCAACTTCTTTTAATATGTTGTCTTCTCCTTCATAAGCTTCTTGAGGGCAAAAACCTTTTCATTTTGTTTGCATTTGTATTCTCACACTTAGCACAGTGCCTGGCACATAGTAATTGATTTATAAATGCCAAAAGACTTGCTTAAGTGAGAATCTCTCATTCTCATTTTCATGTTAATACAAAATTACCTATACATACTCACATGCTGGCAAAGTAAAATCTAGTATATACATGTATACCACTCAATATGGCTATTGGTTTTCTTCGTCTTGTTTGCTTCCCATTTTTTAATGGAATGGCGACTGAAAAATCAAAACAGGTAAAGAAGAGTAACAAGAATGGAAAAAATACAAACACTTAGGTGCAATTATGAGGAACTTCAATGATTAACTTTTAATTCTCCTATACGACTATTTAATCAAACTGATTTTTCTCACAATTGAATAGAACATAGCTCTCCAGCTCTTGACTTGAACATTTCTTGATCACAAAACCTGGTTTTGTTCACAGTTGTGGGGCATTCACAGAAAATTTACAAGTCATAAAACACTTGTAAAACCTCTCCTCTTAATGTAGTTTTTACCTGCAAGAGAATTTTATCTGTGGTACTTTCAACTTTTTCACAGGATAGGGATTATAATTATTTCTGTTATGCTCATGGCTTTTATATAATGCTTTTCAGTTTGCAAATTTATAAATATTTTCTTTACTAGACCTCACAACAATCCAAAGGGAGTAGGTTCTATTAATATCTTCATTTTACACGTGCAGAAACTGCAGCAGATGATGGTTAAATGATTTGCACAGAGTCACATAGATTAAAAAATCTCAAAATTCTGAATTAACTTCAGATGCCATCTAGTGCAACCTATAGCAGAATCAAGACTCCCTTATAAGATAGTAAATAAATAGTTATCCAGCTTTTGCTTGAAGACCCAAAGAGAGTCGGAACCCACCACTTCTCAAAGCAATCCATTCTATTTTTTTTTTTATTTTTTTACACCCTTGTACTTCGGTGCATTGTCTCATAGGTGGAAGATTGGTAAGGGTGGGCAATGGGGGTCAAGTGACCTGCCCAGGGTCACACAGCTGGGAAGTGGCTGAGGCCAGGTTTGAACCTAGGACCTCCTGTCTCTAGGCCTGACTCTCACTCCACTGAGCTACCCAGCTGCCCAATCCATTCTATTTTTCGAGAAACTATTGTTGGAAAATGTTTTCTTACATTGGACGAAAATCTGCTTTTCTACAGCTTCTACTATTACTCCTAAGACTTGCTTCTATGCTTGGTCAGAACATTTTTAAGTCCTCTTCTGTAACAACATTTTAACAATGAAGATAGTTATCATATTCACCCTAGATCTTCTCTTTTCTAGGTTAATATCTCCAAAATCTTCAATCAATCCTCTTATTAAGTGATCTAGAAGCCCTTTGCCATAATAAATGTCCTCTTCTTGACTCTACAATCTTTCAACCTCCATCTCAAAATATGGTATTAAACTGAACATAGTATTCTAATCTGTCCTGAATATGATCTAAGCAGGGCACAAGATATTTAAAGTGTCAGATCTCTCTCTGGATACTATTCCAGAAAGCATTAGCCTTTCTGGCTTCTACATGGCACTACTGATTCATAGGAAGCTTGCAACCCACTAAAACCCCAGATTTTTTTTCAGATGAACTAGTAAATGGCCAAGCTGACCCCATCTTTCACTTGTGGGTTTTTTTTTAACTGAAGCATAAGACTTTATTTTTATCCCCAATAAATTCCATCTCTTTAAATATGGTTCCAGACTCTAGTCAGCTGAGCTCTTTTTAAACCTTGACTCATTTATACTACATAGTGATCTTGTATCATCTTCAAATTTGATAAGCTTTCCATATTTGCCTTTACCCAAGTCACTGACCAAAATGTTAATCACAGTTACCAGAACATGTAACTTTCCACAAGTCTTTTGAGATTATGTCTTAATCTTTCTTTAGACTATTAAGGTCCTGGAACCTTTTCCACTTTATGTACAGACGGAAGAGGGGAAGGGAATCCATAATCACTTAGATGCTGACTATAATTAACAAATCAAAGGGTACTTAAACCAACCTGCACCTACAAAGGAATTCTCTCTGCACTATCCCCGACAAGAACTTACAAAAGTTGAGCTTAAACATCTCCAATAACTGAGAGGCCACTGCCTCTTAACACAGCTATGGGAGGAACAATACCCTAACCCTCCTCTACTCCTTAGAGGTCGGGCTACTTTTTCTTTTTAAAAGTACCAAGACATTCCTCAAAACTTAGTTGGTTCAGGGAAGCAGGGGCTAAGGATGATGGATAAGATCACTTCCTCCTCTCTTGGGTACGAAACTACCTTGAAAAGTTAGAGGGGCTCTAGATCCTTGACTGGTGGATGGGGCCAAGCTTTTGGCTTTCACTTAGCCAAATCAGTTCAAAGGATTCTCAAAGCCTATCCCCCTTGAATATTCTTCTCTAGCTAAGTAAATCTCCCTTGGTGAAAAGACTTAAAGTTTATCCTTTTGTTCCAGTATTTAACCTCAACTACCTTGTGCCTGGTCAGAGTCAAGCCCAACCCAGAAGGGCAGCCCATTTTACTTTGGAGCACTTGTAATTGTTAAGAAATTGTCCCTTACATTGTGCTGAAATCAATCTTCTGCAGATTCCAAGCATTGTGTCTAACTGTTCTCTGAAGCAGAGCACATTAAGCCTAATCTCTTTTTTACACAATAATCCTCCAAATTCTTAAAATAGCAACCACCCCTCAACTTCTCTTCTTTCATACCCATTTGTTTCAATTAATGTTAATTGAATATTGTCACCAACCCCACCACACCATTCTCATTATCATAATTTTTAAGAGAAATGTAGGCTGAGCAGGGAAGATATCCACGTGAGTTATCAGTTCCCTCGTTCTGAATACTATGCCCTGCTTAGCAAGAGAATAGATTCATTGCTATGTCACACTTGACTCAAATTGATCCTGTAGGCCACTGAAATGCCCTCCTCATTTACACAAACTGTTTTCTAGTCATATTTCACCCAATCTGTATTTATGCAGCTGATTTTTTGAACCCTATTTAATTTCTTCTAGTTTAATTGGGCTCATTGTTCTGGCTTGTCAAAATCTTTTTGGATGCTGACTGTCATCCAGTGTGTTAGCACCCTCCATCACCTCCAGTTTTATGTTATCTGCAAATTTGACGAGCTTGGCATCTTTGTCTAAGTCATTGATAGAACTTTTAAACAGTCCAGAGCTCCAGTTCCCACTTATAACTATCCTTTTCTCAGGCCTGAAAAGGCTCTTTCAAAAACTCTGCTGCTTCTCTTAGTCTAAGCACCTCTGCCTTTTGAAACCAGAGCTTGTATTATTTTAACTTGTATCAAATTCTTATATCTGTTTTTAGATTAGCAGCACTTCTGGTTTTCCCAACTTGGTTTTTTACTCAGGTAGCCAGTTATCTAATGAAACCACACTACCTTTCAAGAACAGAATACTTTAAAACTCACTTCAACAGGAAAAAGAGTGATTCCTCCACCGTCTTTCATTTGATCTCTAATTCCATGTTTCCAGTCATCCATGACACAATTTTACTTAAATATTTTGCATTCAAATCAAAAATGTCATGACCCAAACAAAACTTAATCATAACTTCCCTGTCTCTGTCAAATGCATATCTATTTTCCTTGACTCATATCCTTTGAGCTACCTTTTAATAATTTACTTTCCTATCAAATCACTTATCAAGTCTTCATGAGTCATATATTCAACATACCTCCAGTTGCCCCTTTGCCTTCTGTTACCACCTAAAGAGTCCTCATCATCCCATAGCCTCTATTTGATTGTATGGTCCCATCTAGTTAATCTACCTACCTCCAGTATCTTCTTCCCTCCAATTCATCTTGCAGAACACTTCTAAATTAATTAATTCCAACAAATTAAGTGCTTGCTATCTGTAAGGCAAATAAGCTAAATTATGAGGGGATAAGGGGAATGACAAAGTTCTCACCCTCAAGGAGGACAATGGACTTACTAAAATATTATTTTCATCATGTTATTCTCCTGTTCAAAAATCTATAATAGTTGTACTATAAGGAGTGATGATCTGGAGGCTTTCCATATGAACTGGAAGAACCTCAATGAACTGATGCAGAGTGAAATGAGCAGAACCAGGAGAACATTGTACACAGAAAGTAAAACACTGTGGAACTATCCAGTGTAATGGACTTTGCTACTAGTAACAATGCAACAAGTCAGGACACTCCTGAAGGACTTATGAGAAAGAATGCTAAGCACATTGAGAGAAAGAACTATAGAAGTAAAAATGCATAAGCAAAACATATGACATCACTTATCATATGTATATATGGGTATGTGATTTGGAGTTTAGGCCTTTAAAAAATCCCTTTAAAGCAAAAATGAATAATATGGAAATAGGTATCAAATGGCAACATTTGTACCAGTGAAATTGCTTGTTGGCTCTGAGAGTGGGGCGGAGAGAGGGGAGGGAAAGAAAATGAATCATGTAAACGTGGGAAAATATTTTAATAAATAATAAAATTTTTAAAAAATCTACAGTAGTTCCACATTTCCTGTTGGAGTAAGTCCATATTCTTCCTTCTGGCATTTAGGGAGACTCTCTATAATACTGCCACCCCCTTTCCTATCTCATTCAATCAGAATGATCAAACCACTATCACTACAGGACATGTGTCTGAGTCTACACCCATGCTATTACCTTACCTGGAAAATACATTTCTTTTTATCCATTTCCCCATATCTTATCCTTCCCCTAAAATTATCCTATCTCGTTCAAGCTTTCTCCTACCACTGCAATCCACAATGATCTCTCCTTTCCCTAGCCTCCTACAGTAGTTATTATTTATGCCACATTGCTTTTTTTTGTTTTCTTTTCTTTCTTTTTTAAATTTTATAAAGATATTTTATTTTTACCAATTACATCTAATAATAAATTTCCACATAAATTTTCCAAAGTTACATGATTCAAATTGTCTCCCTTCCTTCCCACTCCTGGAGTTGGGAAGCAATTCAATCTGGGCTATGCATTTGTATTATCACCACATCACTTGAAAATTAATTACTACACATCTAACCCTCTTTCTCTAACCCAGATGTGGTTTTATAAATATGGGAGCTCAGAATTATCACAATTCTACTCACTGATACATCAATGTAAATCAATTCCTCTGAAACTTACTTTATAGGCTTATAGAGTTCCCTGGAGGTATTAAGAGTTTAGGGTGATTTATTCATGTTCACACAAGTATATATAGGAAATGGAACTTGAAACAAGTATTATGCTATGATCCATGATTTTTTATGATATTATGATTTCATGATGATGTATGATGTTCTACAGCAGAGGAGTCTTGCTACAAAACTGAGTGCCTTAGGAACCAGATTAAAATATAATTGGGACATGTTGAACAAAATTAATAAAAATACAATAAAACATAGATAATGTTAATTTACCATTTCTATTTTTTCTACAGTATTCTGTGGGTGACTTGGAACAAGCAATAATTTTGATGTGGTTTCATTTTGTGACCACAATAGTCATATGGGTGTGTATCAGCATGTGCTTTTCCTGACATTAGACAGAACATCTGACTTTGGCTAGACGAAACTCGACAGCTAAATTTTTCACTTTTAATTAGTTCTCTACCACTTAAATTCTAGATTTCTGGTCATACACATGTTTCTTTTGTTATGTTTTTGATTCTGTGTTTTTAAAGAATGGATTCTATTCAAAGGAATGTGCAAAAGTTATAGTTCATTTTTCAAAGGGCACACTTTTTTTTCACTAGAAATATTGTAATGGCTGCCAATTGGTGTGGGAAAGTCAAGCATTTTAAGGATCATTCAAACCTACAATGACATGGAAAAGTGTAGTTCAAAACAAAAACAAGATGCCAAGAACTGGCAAACTATTGCTGAAAAACAGCCCAATTAGTCCCTAGAAACAAGCAAGACCTTCAATGGGACTTGGCAGCAGGGGAATTATTATTGTTTCCTCTACATGTGAGATAGGCTTCTTGAATTTGGAAGAACAGAAAGAAGACTAGTTTGAGGGTTATTGTTTTTTTAAGCAAACAGGTGTCAACTATTGTTATGAAGAAACAAAGTTGGTCACAGGCAAAAGAGAACAAAGACTAGATTACAGTGGATTTTAAAAATAATGTTAACTGATGAGCATTAATTATTCCCTTGAGGCCATATCAAAACTCTTGTCAAAAGGAACACACATGAATATATGTGATCTGGGTATCTTCATCAGACAGCAAAACATCACCTCTCTCCTTCCCCATCAAAAAAAAAAATAGTTTTGCCCCTTTAAGGAAATGGTGCTCTTTGATATATATTGATATAAGAAACACAGTTGTTCTAAAATTCCCAAATGGAGACAGAATACTGAAACAAGAGGTATATCATATGTAATGGAAGGTTAAGAAATTATCCAAGTGATTAAAGTAAGCACACTTCAGTGATCTGGTAACTCCTTTAATATAAACTCCATTGAAAAATAATAGGCTGGAGGGAAAATGAGAACAAATACATGTATATAATTTTAAGTAAATCTTCATATATTGAACAGGATACTCAAAAATATTTTCTGATATGGTTTTTACAATCAAAAATGGTTAAAGACCACTGGTTTAGGGAGCCAGCATAGTATGATTTAGTCAGAGAACAAGGGTTAAAATCTTGGCTCTTCTGTATATTAGCTGTGCAACTATTAATAAGTCACTGAACAGGTTTGGACCTCAGTGTCCTCAACAATAAAATGAGAGAGTCAGATCACATCCTATCTAAGTTTGTTTCTCTTCTAAATTCTAAGATCCCATTATTCAGTCATCTTTGGTACTCTGGGAATGCAAGAAGCCAGCATGATTGACTTACCACTTGGAAGAATCAAAACATTGTCTAAAAGTCTAATCAACTCAATTATGAGTCAAGAATTTAGAAATCTTTGTTAGATGGATCAGATATTAAGTGGAAAACAACAGATATGGGCCTATAAATAGGATCCAGTAGAATGTAATCTACTGTGGCTTCTGATAACAACTTTCTAAGTATGAGATCCTAATACTTCGATAGTTCCTAGTGGACAGCAGCGCTCTACTGAGTGAAAAATTATACCAAACAATTTTTTGGTCATATTCAATTCAGCTGGACACATATAGATTAAGCCATAGCCCATTGCTACCGAGGACCCAGAAGGCTTGCCCCATAAAGATTTTAATACAGCAAGATTAGCAAAGGTCCAGTGATAATAGCAATAGTCACTCAAACCTGCCTTCCCCTCCTGCCTAAAACTTTTCTTTTTATAACCTGGAGAAATCTAAAAAAAAAAAAACTTATGAAAAATAAGAGAATTACTTTACCAGCAAAGGTTAGCCACTATGATCCAATTCAACAAGAATTTATTAAATATCTATTATGTATAAAGCATAATGTTAGGTGCTAAAGATATAAAGAGAAAAGAGAAAAAATGTTTCTGTCCTTAAGTAGCTTACAATTTACTGGACGCATATAAGATGTAAACAGATTAAGTATAAAGGTGATAATTTGAGAAAAGGGACAAATGTAGCAGCAATGAAAACCTGTGCATAAGCTTGAAGATAAATCTCTCACAAAATTTTTCTACCCTACTGATAAGTGCTAGTTATGCAAATCATAGAAAGTAAAGAGACATAACTTAGAAGCACTATAAGTCACAAAATTCATTTTCCTAGCATTTAATTCAAGACAATCAAATATGATTTTTAAGTTTCCTGAAATAATAAATTGGGAAAAATTTTAAAATTGAAATTTGTTTCATGTTTCAGCAACATATGGAAAAAAGCAACAAACCTGACAGGAAAGTCTAAAGTATTATGTTAAGGCCTAAAAATGAAAGCATAATATTTGCACAATTTAGTTATAAAAGCAAACCTCAAATTATTTGATTCACAGTAATTTGTAACTTTCAACAAGGAATTCTGAGATTGAGAGGACTAATACTACTTTAATAAGAAAAGGAAATTTGGTATATTCCCTTGGGATTTATGTCTTTGGCAAGCTAACAGTATGCCTTTCAAAAATATTCTGGTCGTTTAGAATGTACAATACTCCAAGATAGGCTATGTAAGTCTGGGAGCTTTCTTTCATGATTAAATGCTTCATATATCCTCCAAAAGTGTTATTTAACAAAATGGTAGAACAAATTTTGGGTAGTCAGAATGTCTTCTACCCAATGACAAATGGCCAAATGAAAAATGAAAAAGGTTCAGCCCAACATCCAGAAATTTTGTCTATATCACACCACACAAAATACCAATTAATATATCTAGCTAAGTTTCCATTTTTTTTATCCCAACATTTAGCATCGTAGAGATCTTATACTCAGGCTCTTAGAACTATATCACACAGGTATGCTTGGTTTTTTTTAATTTAATGCATACATAATTTTTGTCTGAAGTGGCAGGATAGCTATACAACTTTGACTCATTCTGAAGTTTCATTATTGAAAGCGTTATCATCCTTCTAGTCACCCAAGTTTATGACATAAATTTCATCTTTGACTCCTCATTCTCCATCACTCTGCACATCCAATCAGTTGCCGGATCTTGCTGTGTCTACCTTCACAATTGCTCTCAAATCTATCTTCTCTATGTTTACTCAGCCATTATTCTAGCTCAGGGCCTCATCTACTAAGCAGTACTTGGCCAGGACATGCTTTATTTTTCCATTCTCCAAATGAGGAAATAGACTCAGAAAAATTAAGTGGCATGTCCAAGGTTGTTTAATAGATTAGTAGGATAATAAGATTCTTTCATTCTTACATATACTTATCATTCATCTAATCAAATATTTATCACAAACCTATTCTGTTTCAAACTCTGTGCTTGGTTGTTTTGAGAAAAGGCACAAAGATGTATACAATTCAACCCATGCCCAAGAAGATTACAAGTTAATGACTTAATGATATGGCATGTATGTAAAAAAGGTAAAATACAAGGTTTTTTAAAGACTTTAAGTGATACAAATAAAAGGACTATATAGATTTGGAGAAGGTAGCAACCACTTATTGTTCAGAGTGAAGAAAATCAGTGAAATTATCATGGAAGGGAAAAGGAAAAGAATAAACATTTATTGAACACTTCCAATGTAGCAGGGACTGTGCCAAGCACTTAGCAAATATTATCTTATTTAATCCTTACAACAACCTTGGAAGATAGGTGCCACTATTATCCCCATTTTATAGTTGAGGAAACTGGGGCATACAGAGGATAATTGACTTGCTCAGGGCCACAAAACTACCAAGAGTCCAAGAGAATTTCAAGTCTGGTCTATTATAAATAGCATTTGAGTTCAATATTGAAATTTAATGCAGATATATAGAGATGGAGATCACATGGGCATAAATACACAATATTCATGCAATGGCATATGCACCTTTTTGGCTGAAATATAGCTAGAAAAGTAGGTTGCATCCAGATGGTGGAAGACAATGATAGGTTAAGAAATTTTCTTTTTAGGAAAAAGGAAATTGCTAAAGGTATTAAGATCATAATGTCCCTTTAGGAATATTAACCTGGCAATTAATAGTCAACCACTCAATGTAATAACATAGGGAGAGATCAGAGAATAGGAAACCAGTTAGGAGGTTAGCACAGTATTCTAGGCATTATATGATAAGGGGAAAATGAAAGGACAGTACTTAAGCAATGTTCATATTTAGTGAATAAAATTAGGTTAAAAGAAAGAAAATAGGATTGGTTGGAGAGGTGGAAAGTCAACCAAGATAGTATAGTTTCATAAAGCCAAAGGACAAGTGTCCAGGAATAGGTAGAGGACAAATCTATTGTGTCGCTTTCTGCAGAGGTTAGAAGGAAGATGAGGACAGGAAAAATCTGACTCCTTTAATCATAACAATAGTCTTGGTATTAATTTTATTTATGATTTAATCATGAATATAGTAAATTGCCTATATTCATAATATATAGTGAATGTCAACTTTCAGTAAGAGGGTAATGGAAATAAGGATGATTTTCTTTTTCCATTTAAGTTCACACCCCTTGAAATCTACCCAAGATGAATTCCAGGTTTAAAACCTTTGAGTGAATTGATCTCTCTGGTCTTGCCATTTCTATATCCAGGGACTAGATCTAGGGCATAAAACCAAGATTCACTGCTCCAAGCAAAATGCTTTATCTTCTAGAAAATACCTATTCTTGATTACAGAACACTTAAATTTTGTTCTAAATCACAAAGAGGAAACAGTACAAAGAGGAAACAGTAATTGCCACAAAACAGAGGTATTAATTTAAGGTCAAATAAAAAGTTAGCTCTCTTTTCTCTTTTAATTCTCCCTAAGAAGATTGTTACATTTTTATCAGGCATCTGAATGTGTATAAAATTTGTATAAAATAAATGTGTATAAAGCCAAGAATGGGAAGGGAGGTAAAACTCTACAAATCTATATAAAGGTAATTTAACTCTCTTAAACTAAATTTAAAAAGGACTTGTGTGGATTACAATATTTTTACAGCCTCGATATTTCCTGTTTCATCATGACCACCTTGGACCGCTTCCTTACTCCCCAGAGCTTAGTTTGAATGAAGTATATTTTCTTGTTAAGAGCATGTTAAAGTGTCCCCATGCAATTTCACAACCAAGATGGAGAGGGTATGTTTGTCTTTAATCACTTGCATTTCATCAGGGAACAAGAATAAATTTGTAAATCTGGAACAGTAAACAAAGAGACCCAGTCTGCATTTGGGATTGATTCATCCACTAAGCTGCCTTCACACATCGCCGTTGTGTGGTGATTTGGATCCTTTTTTTTTAAATGTTGAAATATTACAGGATCTTTGTATGTTGGACTGCTGTGTTGTCACCGTGGTTATGCCTATGTGCTTGGCTGCAGGATAGCTCTGAGACCCATTCCAACCATAACTTCTGGTCAAACAGATTGGTACAGTCCATCTGAGAATCATTGTGGCACAGTGAAAGGAGCAGTACACTTGGCGTTAGAAGGACTGGCTTAGAATTTTGGCTCCACTGCCTATTAGTTCTATTAGAACCACAACCAATCCTTTAACCTCTATGAACTTCTTTCCTCAATTGAATTCATTCAAGGAATATTTCTTGCTCCTCTACCCTTGCATCCTTGACTAAAAGAATAAGCTAGAAGGGTGTCCTTTATGCTTGCTTTCCTTTTTTCCACCCCTCTGACCCTTGAGATAGGAGACCCCAGAGGGGGACCAAAAGGCAAGAGCTGACCCTCATCAACTTAGACCAGAAGCTCTAAAGGAAGGAGGGAAGAGAATTACCACTGCTCACTCCTCTTTATAATGTTTGTCTCAGCAGAGTTATCAACTAAAGTTCTTCGTGAAATGGAAGACCATCAGACTATACCATTTGCTTGCCAATTCATCCTAAGATCCTCCAATCATAACCATCTGCCTTGTTGCTACTCCCCACCCCGGAACTATTTAATTTGCTAATATATTCTGAGGTCTTGTGAATCTTGCTACCTGCAACATCACTGCAATCACAGGACTTCCAGGTCTTTGTGACCACCCTGCAGCTGAACTCTTCCAATTAGAGTATGAACTCCTTGAGAGTAGGGATTGTTTCCTTTTTCTTTTTGTAACTCCAGCACTTAGCCTGGTACTTAACAAACACTTAATAAGGCTTTTTTCATTCATTCATTCACTAGCTATATGCTACAAAGAATAACAAATGAAGCAATCCTTACCCTCCAGGATATTACATTTTACTAGAGGAAAATAATATCAATAAAGATAAGTAATTACAAAATAATTTCATAGGGCATGAGGAGACTCCTTTATGTCAATATATAAAGAAGTTATTTGACTGATATTAGACCTTTTCACTGATTCCTTTTATGCCTTTCTTCCCCCAAAGTGCTATGAGAAGGACTTTTTTCCTCTTTCTCAACACCTACATCCCCCCCTGGTGCACCCTAGAAGAAGAAAGATATAAGGGGAAAAAGGAAAAAATAGTTTATTCAAAAAAAAGAAAAGATTGAGAATACTCTGTTGCTCTTTTATATGTCAAAACCAAAACTAAGCATTAGCTCTTCCAACAAAAGTCTGCTCTCAACAGATTCCAAGACCATCTTGGAAGCAGTTCCAATAACCAAAAATCAATCAAGAGTTTGGCCACTTCATACTTGTCCATATACTTTTGAAAAAAAAAGTTATGCTAATTAAATTGATGAGGGCGAACTCCCCTGAAGCTACCCCATCTTTACACACTAACTAATAACTCAGGGTTATTTTGAAGTGCTTTCTACAACGTATATTTATAAAGCACTTTACAAAATGTTTTACATGTTACAACAACCCTATGGTAAATAGTAGTGTAAGTATTATTATATCTGTTTTTCAGATGACTAAACTGAGGCCAACTAAACTTCCTTTGGCCAACTAGAATATGACAGATCCAAGATTCAAATTTGGGCTACTGATTCCATGTCTACTACTCCTATAGTTATATCTATCTAGTACTATTAAAATGAGGATAGGCATACAGGAGAGTGAAAAGACTACCTGTGTTGGAATGTATAAGATTTGATTTCAGATTCTGCTTCAGACACATAAGTAAATGCATTAATCTCTAAGTGTCCCTAAGCAATTCTTGGAGACAGATTCTGACTTACATGGATGGAAGAAGTTTCCACATTAGGACTTTCCATACCCTCTTGAAATTATACTTGTCAATCCCACTCCCACCCCAACATGCAATTGACAGTCTTAGAAGTACTGATCACTCCAATCATGTTACCATGTAGTTATAAGATATTCATTTCTTTTGTTTAAAAAAATGCAGTTAATTTTAAAAAAAATTTTAACACAGTTAAGATTATTTGCAGAACTGTCCTAATGCTGACAATGATGATCAATGTCTTCCAACCAGTGAAGACTACTATAAAGTATTTTCAGTTATCAAAATTAAAAAACCTATGTAAATCTGAATATATTCTCAAGACTACATTAATTTCAAATATTTATCATTTGAAGTACAAATGTGTCATAAAGCTCTTTAAGGAGGGGATGGAAAGTGCCATTAAAACAAGGACAATTGATGCAACCTCTTCCCCCAAAAAAAGAAATTTTGGATCCTCACCAAAGACTTGGGTCAGCTACATGGCACAATGTATAGAGTATCAGGCCTAGAATCGGAATATTCGTGGCCTGATTTCAAATTTGGCCCCAGACATTTACTAGTTGTGTGACCCTGAGCAAGTCATTTAACCCTACTGGCCTCAGTTTCTTCATCTGTAAAATGAACTGGAGAAGAAAATGGAAAACCATTTCAGTATCTTTGTCAAGAAATCCCCAAATAGGGTCCAAAGACTAAAAATAATTAAACATGACTAAAAATAATTAAACAACCATAGATTTAGTCTCAAACTATTCTAGACCAGAGTTACAAAGTTAGCAAACTCTCTTCTTTACCACTTCACACAATAAATTTTCAGCTTCAGTAAAAACAGCTCTATAAAAAAGAGAGAGAGAGAATCTACTTACTATTTTTGGTATCACGAACTAAAAGAAATGGCTTCAGAATGCAAGTATTTGACAGTTATAAGGTACTTACCACTGCTGGTGCCTCTACAATTCCCATTGCTAGAATCCATAGGAAAATCTGAAATGGATTCACAAAACATGTAAAGAATGATTAGCATGTTTGTTTTCCAAATAGTGGTATTAATCCACAAATAGCGATTAAATATGCAAGGCGTTGTTCTGTAGTGGTTGTTCAAATGAACTCTGTTAGGGCTGATGGTGGCAGATCCCTTCCTTTCTTCCTTGGTTCCTTCCTTTCCCCTATCCACTCAAACTAGAAGTACAGCAGCTGTCACAGCCTGATCCCAAGGGCTGAAGGATTCAGAAATTTAGAACTGTTTCATTTCTCTCAGGGGCAGGTCTCACCTTCCTTAAGTAAGCTGGTGGCCTCCATGACCCCAGAGATTCATCAGAGTGGTACCAGAATGCTAAAGCAGAGCACCTGATCATTTTTAGCCCTACTGTAGTTCAGAATTCTTAAGCTCAAGTGATCCACTAGGTTCAACCTCCCTAGTGGCAGAGATCACAGAAGTGCCCTACTATGACTAGCTCTCAGCTACTTTCTTCAAGGAATTTTGCTAGAATAATAATAAGGTACAATATAAAGTTTGTGATACAAGTAAAACCCAGTGGAATTGCTCATTGGCTACGGTAGGGGAGTGGGAGGAGGAGAGGGAAAGAACATGAATCATGTAACCATGGAAAAATATTCTAAATTAATTAAATAAATTTTACCAAATGAAAAAAAATAATAAATTTAAATTTATTTTAAAATTAAAAAAAAGAAATTTTGTGATACACATCTCATAAGAACTTAATAAGGTAGATGAGAGAAGTATGATTATCCTAGGGACAATTAGGTGGCACAATGGATAAAAGCATGGAGCCCAGAGTCAGAAGACTTCAGTTCAAATCCAGCCTGAGACACTGACTAACTCTGGACAAGTCACCTAACCACTGTTTGTCTTGGTTTCCTCATCTGTAAAACAAGAGTAACAATAGCACCTACCTTCCAGGGTTGTTGTAAGGGTCAAATGAGATAATTATTGTACCTTATTTATTTATTTTAAAATATTTTTCCATGTTTCCATGATTTATTTTCTTTCCTTCCCCTCTTCTCCCCCCGCCCCACTCTCAGAGCCAACAAGCAATTTCACTGGGTTGTACAAATGTTGCCACTTGATACCTATTTCCATATTATTCATTTTTGCTATAGAGAAATTTTTTAAGGCCCAAACCCCAAATCACAGACCCACATATACATGTGATAAGTGATGTCATATGTTTTGCTTTGCATTTCTGCTCCCATAGTTCTTTCTTTCAATATGGATAGCATTCTTTTACATAAGTCCTTCAGGAGGGTCCTGGCTTATTGCATTGCTACTAGTTTTTCCACAATGTTTTACTTTCTGTGTATAATGTTCTTCTGGTTCTGCTCATTTCACTCTGCATCAGTTCACTGAGGTTCTCCCAGTTCATATGGAAAGCTCCAGATCATCAATCCTTATAGCACAACAGTATTCTATCACCGTTATAAACCACAATTTGTTCCTAGGTTCAGTGAAATAAAGTACTAACCTTTGCATAATTCTTTTTAGTTTTATAAAACTAGCATTTTTATATTGTAATAAGTGGTCAGACTGAGAGCCTACATTTTCTAAATCTATATTAATGGGGAGTTCCATTAAAATTATAATATGTCTATGCATTTATTCGAAATGATTCTTAATATTTCTGTTTATTTTGTTAAATGAAAGTTATTTGTTTACATGCAAGAAAACATATATTTTCCTAAACCAGTATAAATTCAGTTTAGCTTTGAGTTTTGGAAAATGCAATTCTCCTTTTATTTTCTTATCTTTTTTGTCTTACCTTATATACCTTGTATTGAAAGATTTTTTTTAATTCATTTATTTTCTTTTGACATCACCTACATTTCTTAATATATCTCTCTTTCCTCTATCTCCTAGAAAGCCCTGTTTCCTAGCCCTATTTCCTGGCACAAAGTAAGTTCTTAATAAATGTTTATTCTTCCCACTAACACCCTACCACTACTTCTCTGGGAGTTCTTAACACCAAAGGAGTCCTGTGTCTAGTGAAACAAAAAGAAAACAATAAAATTACTGACATTTGCATAATACTTTTCGTATTATAGCAAGGCCCCATCGATGCAAATAATGAATCCTATTAATCAATTAGATTATTTGAATTCTTACTGCACATTTTCATTAAGCTGGAACCAATGATCATGTTTCACATAAAAATAACTTTGAATAATGCACATTTGAACACATGCAACCATTTCACAGGATTCATTATTCTCAATAATGGGACCTAGTTGTACATTCAGAAGACATAAGCAGAAGACATGTTTCTAAAAAATTTTTCTTTAGCCATATCTATCAGGGAAATAACAGAAGCCTTCATGAAACAGGTAGGAAAACAACAGATAGGCTTCAGGAGCTAGTAGAAGAAAACCTTGAGCAGAAATCAGGGAACCTGAAATGTAGTTGCGGCTGAAAGCATGAGTTGCAAAGCCAGAGGACGGATCAAAATCCTACTTCTGATACTAGATGAATAACCTTGGACCTAACACTGAATCTCCTTGAGCCTCAATTTCCTTATCTGTAAAATAAGAGATTTGGGCTAGAAAGCCTGAGGTCTCTTCCAATTCTCAGTCTATGGTCAATAAACAATTGAAAAAGCAAACCTAGACTTTGAAAAGAGGAATATTAATTAAGATGGCATATTCTGCTCATGCACCAATGATTAATGAACATCATTTAGTTTATTGGCTTTAGACAAGATGATGAGTAATATTAAGGTATAATATAATATGTAATATATTATAATATATAATATTATACGTTATAATGACATAAGGTATAATAGAATTCAGTAGGAACTCTAATAGAATTCAGTTCCTACTGAATTCTATTAGCCTTATAATGACATTGTTATTGTTGTTATTTAGTTATTTCAATTAAGTCCAACTCTACAAGATTCTATTTAGGTTTTTCTTGGCA